>NW_005878633.1:0-7542 GCF_000147115.1 Myotis lucifugus | reverse complement strand
AGACATTCATGAAAACTGCGTTTCCAAGGAAAAATGATAAATGTATAGATTTTCATTTCATTAACTGAGCTACTTTGATCACTCTTTAAACAAGGCCCCTGTAGTAGTCTGCCCGGGCTGCTGTGGCATAGCACCGCAGACTGGGCGGCTGAAACAACAGAAACGTATTTTCTGAAAGTTCTGGAGACTGGAGTCTGAGGTCCCGGTGTTGGCAAGGTCATTTCTTCTGAGGCCTCGCTCCTGGGCTGGTAGCGATGGCCTGTCTTCTCCCCGCCCCTCACAGATCTCCCCTGGGTATGTCTGTGCCCTTCTGGCCTTACTCAGGTCATATTGGACGAGGACCCACCCTGACGATCACATATTGACTTAATGTCCTTGGTGAAGACCCTCTCTCCAAATACACCCATTGTTTGAGGTGCTGGGGGTTAGGACTTCAACATATGAATTTTGAGGGGATACATTTAGCCCACAACACCCCACTAACAAGAAAATTAACACTTCATTTCCAAGCGGCTCTACAATGTCCAATTCTCCCAGCCAATGCCGTTTCTGTACCTTCAAGGTCGAGGAAAGGAGGCTGTGGGAAAGTCAGAGACATCAGCGCCCAGGATGCCAAACCAACAACACTCAGTGCGCGCCGTGGTCTAAATCTTTAGCTTTTTCTTTTTTTATTAAGGGCTACTTTTGAGTATAAATCCTAAATTATTATAAAATAAAGCGTAAGTCAGGAACAGTTGGGACCTGCAAATGTTGGTCATCACCACTGGGAAATCCCATGCAATTCAACTGCATCAATCCAGTCACCAAAATTCCTGGAAGGCTCTATTTCAAGAAACAGGAATAAAATATCAATCAGAAGAGAAAAAACAACAAAAAGGCATGAACATTGTAAAAGCTTCACAGAAAATAAGCAGTTGAAAACCTTAATATAGAATATCATTTTGATAGAGACTGTATGCTTGAAGAAACCACAGCAAGACAAAATTCACACTCAGTGGCTGTATCCAATCACATTTTAGCCTCAGTTGACTCTATCCTTTTAAATACATGCATATTACACTCATGTAAAAAATGTTTTTTATTCCATAGAATGAACAAAATTACAGGAGAAAGATGGAGTATATAAATCTTCACATCTATCCCCCTTAACAATGAAGGAAGAGATCCATTAAAAATAAAATGTCTTGACAACGAGGTAGGATCAGTCAGGACTGAAGCCTAGGCCCTATATGTAAGCCATCTCCTTACATCTAAGTTGTGTAATAAGTGAGTATTTTTTATATTACTGAGAAAAGTACAAATGTAGGTGACACTGAACTGTCACTTGTGTCATTCTGAAATACCTGTTCAAAAGGATAATGACAATGGCCTTGTTTGCCATCTCATAAGACACCACACTCTAGCAGGTACTAAGTCAAAATCTGGAGCGATGGTTCTCCTTCTTTTTGTCCAAGAGCACCTTTGAGAATACAGCTGATGCTGCTAGGAACACTCTTCTTGAGAAAAACAAACATACTTGCAAACTTTGGCATTTCAGGGAAATCCAAGTCCTGTAAAGTCCTCAGGAATTCAAAACCTCTGACTCAGATAACAAACAAAGCCCAGTGGGAAGGTGCTAAGCAGAGTTTCTTGCCCCAGCACCCTCATCTGAATTGAAAGAGTTTCCCTGTAATAAAGTAATAAGATAAGAGCTCTAAGTTTTTAGAATTCAATGACTAGATAACAGGGTTTCAAAGGTATCTTCCCTCCCCTTTACACCATTCTCATCCCATGTGGAGGCCACTGTGTTGGCTTGTCTGGTGTGATTAAGATAAATATGTCTTTATCTTTTAAAGTCTAAGCAAAGTATAAAAGAAAGCACTGCATTGTTCTCACAAACAATAAAACACTTGACCATACGGGTCAGATAAAACATTGTCAAAAACACCACTATTTGCCAGCCAGTCGCATGGTTAACACAATCAACACAATCGCCTTGACATGGTTTAGTTCATTCCTTTACAATTAAGCATTGTACGTACTGCAAATTCAAACTCAAAACTCAGTAGTGATTTACACACGTCTCTGTCACAAAGCTGGGGACCATAGCTGAACCCCGAAAAGTAAATTCCACTCCCTCTTTCTACAAAGCAAAGGACATACAGATACATACATAGCCCGGTTCCCAGATCCACAAAGCGTTTTTGGAGCTGCAGAGAGGAAGGGACCTGGGACACAGTGTGAGTACAGGCTGCCGGCAAGGCCCACTGCACACACTAGCACAGCCCCGTGCTAGCGAATCCACATGATGCTTGCCTTGCACTCAGAACTCAGACTCAGATGTGCAAGAGGAACAGAAAGCTCTTCATCATATTTATTAAGAAATACGGGAGGCCCAATGCATGAAATTCATGCAGGAGCAGGCCTTCCTTCCCCCAGCTGCTGGCACTGGCTTCCCTCTGGCTCCCGGGACCCAGGCTTCGTCCGGAAGGACATCTGGTCTAATTAGCATATTATGCTTTTATTATTATAGATGTCCTTCCACATTTTAAAATATTTTCTTTTCGAAGGAAGGCCTCAGCCTGCCTGGGGGAAGTCAGACCTGCCTTGAAGTTCAGTGTCTTCAACTGTACAAAGGAGTTTAAACTAGATGATTTCTAAGGTCTCTGCCAGCTCTACACACAGTTCTACGACTTAACGTCGTTAACGAACGAGGGTGGGGCTTTATAGCTGGCTGCGCCAATTTAACTAAAAATCTATCAAGTCTGGGAAAATAGCCTTTAAAAAGTTTATAACATGTTATCCTATATTTTCCCCAATCATTCCTGATCACTGCTGCTTTAATAAGGTGTCTCAACTCACATATTTTCGTGCTTAAAGGCCATTCTATGCTCTAAAATCAGACTTCACACTCTGTCAATTACCTGGGGACCCAGGACCCCTCCCCTTCCCGCAACCCCGTAAAGGAGCTGGCCAGCCTTCAGGGAACAGGCCTTTCCATCACTACACACTCCATGTCCAATAAAGCTCTCAGCACAGCACTCAGCCAGCCAATGAATGCTGGCTGGATGGATACCTGACTTCAGAGACGGCAGTGCCATGTGCTAGGCAGGAGTATAGGTTTCCTCCTTGGGAAGCGTCCTGAAGCAGGAACACAGGCAAGCAAAAAACAATTACCAGGTAATGTGACGAAGGTGCACATTAATGTATATATGTGAGGTACAATGACAACACAGAAGGGAGATGAACGAATTGATGTGAAGCATAAGAAGTATCACTGTGAGTCAATGGATGCATTCCAACATGAGAAAGTCAAGTATGCATTTTTGTACTGGCCCTGCTCCTGTCACAGGTCATTATGAGGGTGGTTCAGACATGTTTTCTACTCCTTAAAGTGCTTGGATCCAAGTAAGAGCCATTAACATGAAGTGCTATTCCCTCTATACTAGTAGGTCTTCAAAGGTTCATGTTAAAGGTTTTCAATTTTACACACATCAATACCTATTTAACTTGGAAGAACTCCATAAAGTATGAAATGACTTTAACTGTGGCCAAGAAAAGGCTCTCTTAGGCAAGTCTTTGGGTAAAAAATGATAAACAATGATTTTACACAAGGCAAAATTCCAATAGCAAATACCATTAGGAAAGGACAGATCCTTGCTGGTAATCAAAGATATATACATTAAAGCAACCAGGATTCTTTTTTTAATTGTTTTTAATACATATAACACACAATTATGGGGTAACCACTGTTTTTGGAAAGCAACCTGAAATTCACAACAGAAGCAGTAAAGCAGTTCCAAGGAATTCCATCCTAGGAATACATGCTCTAAAAATAGCCTACAAGACATAGAAAAGGCAGGAGCGTTAAGCTGCTCGTTTGGCAATATCCGTATTGATCGAAAAGCGGAACAAAATAAACGATGGTCAAATTACGGGAGAATGCTAACAATTTAAAATATATTGGCACAATCTAATGTGGTATATCCAATAATATATGATCGCAAAGGCACTGCAGAAACAAAACCAAACACGTGTTACTGAGAAACGTACAAACTACAAAATGCCATGCGCACTTTGCACATAGGAGTTAAATAGCATGAATCAACATTTGCCCTCTGGTAGCAGCAACGCTTAACATAAATGATAAGCGAGACAGGCTCCATGCTCGAGAAAGACCATATGCAAAGTTAAAAACGTGCCCGTGCAGTACAAGCACGCCACGGCCTAGCCGTAGCTGCTTTTCCCACGAGCATAAGTCATCTCTCCCTGTCTAGCGCACAAGCAGCCTCTTTCCGCTGCCAGTTCTCACAGCAGAAAGTAGCATTTGGTCCGCCCTCTGCATTGCCAGCGCATCCTGTTTAGATTTTTCCAGAGGCTCCCATCAGGGTCTTCTCTGTGGCGGAGGGTCGCACGGCCTGCTCCGACTGGCTGGGTGGAAGGGAACGGTATAGGACGGTACCCACCCACTTCTGTACCTGCCTCTCCAGGGAGGAGGTGTGTGGCCTGCGTTTCCTGGGGCCGGGCTGGCTACCTGAACCAAAGCCAGAGGAAAGAAACCGGCAGGGCTGGGAATGGAGGTGGACAGTCTAGGTCAGTGATGGCGAACCTTTTGAGCTCGGCATGTCAGCATTTTGAAAAACCCTAACTTAACTCTGGTGCCGTGTCACATATAGAAATTTTTTGATATTTGCAACCATAGTAAAACAAAGACTTATATTTTTAATATTTATTTCATATATTTAAATGCCATTTAACAAAGAAAAATCAACCAAAAAAATGAGTTCGCGTGTCACCTCTGACACGCGTGTCATAGGTTCGCCATCACTGGTCTAGGTTCTCCTCTGAGCTAGTGGGTGACGCTATTGAGAAGAAAATGCGGTATTGTCCTTAAAAAAGAAAACAGAACTCACAGCAACATGTTCAAACCATTCCCCAGCTTTGTCAATAAAAGAGAGGGGCTGGAATACAATAGCCTAATAACTTCTGCAAGGGCATTGTTATCTAATCTGCAATCCTCCCCTAATATCTAAAGGGCACTCCCCTGCAATGCAACACAGTGCCGCAAATTACTATAAATGGCCGCAGAAATAAGAGATAAAAACCACTTATAACTTTCCTACATTCCTCTACAGGTTTTCAAAATTGCCTAAGAATGGATCGGATTTTTGTTAGTTTCCTTTTATCCAGAAAAGAACACAGAAAAGATCACAGAGGAACCTTGCAAACAGCAAGTCTCAATTTGCATATCCTGTGTTCCAAGAATTTCATTTGCACAAAACTTATCCTAAGGAAATAATCAGGGATGTGATAAAGATTAAGCTACAAGGATGTTTATTCCAGAATTGCATGTCACAGCAGAACGCCGGGTGGGCGCTAGTCAGTGTTCTATAAAAGGATTTGGATTAAATAAACTGACAGCCCATTCGTACGCTGCGCTACAGAGAATTAAAAGGGGATTGAGGAATACTGAATCCCACAGGAAAATACTCACAATATACCATTAAGAAGAAACGCACAAATGTACAAAGACCTCAATTTTAAAAAAAATTAAAGTTGGTTCTCATTACCCATGGCAGTTATGTTCTATAAAGTCACTTCAAACACTGATTTAGCAAAAACACTGACCTACTGCTCCTAGGAGAGCACAGGTAGGGTTTAAGCCTCTGGTCATAACATTTTTATCAACTGGTCAACATACAACCGTCTTAGGTGCGTTTCTGTATAAAGACATCTTACGAAAGGTATACAGTCCACTCATGAACACTGAACACACAGCCAGCTCAAGCCTGAACAAAGCTTATCCACCACACACATTCTCTCCCAAAAGAAACCGTTATCTATTCGCATTTTCTACAGCAAACATACCAACTTCTTGATTAGAGGAAGAAAACGATTCCCAACAAAACCCCTGAAATTGTGGTGCAGCCATCATAGCTTAAGAATGACTTGTACTGTTAAACATTGTGTTATATGAAGAGTTATTTGAAATTAACCATGTCCCTTTAACATCGGTCGGTCTACTCTGCAGGAACTAAAAGGAATGCAGGTCAAGAAAACATGATAATTCTATGGTGAAAATATCAGCTTAAGAGATAATAAACTTATTACAGAACATATGATTCATTGTCAAAATATTCATGTTGTATCTCATTTTTTAAATATTTGTCATTATACTATGAGGTTGCTATTAGCTGTAGGATTTTATCTAATACTTTTACATTAATTACAATATAAAAATTCATTATGCTACAGTATAAATAAAGGCATCACTATAAAGCTTATTAAAGTCAGATCCAAACCAAAACCAAAATGAATTAGGGTGAAGAAAAGATAAATATTAAATATAAATTAAGTAAGGACAAAATTAAATACAAATATTAAGCACCACCTTGATAAGAAAAAGAGGCCTTGGAAATATAGGGAAAAATTGAGAGGAGGTCTGATATTAAAGGAAGCAAATAGCAAGTAAAAAGTCCGATTCGGGGAAGAAAAAGTTTAGGTCCTTTTAAGTATTTCTGAGTCCATTCAAAGGTAGGAATAACCTTCAGCGTGGCCCAGACTGTAAACACAGGGGTTAAAGAATACTATGTTTCAAACAAACATCTGTAAAGTTACTGATGTTTAAGCAGCAAAAACAGAAGTATTTCCAGATTTACAAAATGGAAACTTGGCGATTCTTCCAGTTTTGTGATGAACATTCATTCATTTCTTTATCCATATGCCATCAACCACCCACCCACCCATTCATCGTCACTGAGCACGGACGCTGGGAAAGTCCCCCCGGGCACTGCCACCGACCCCACGCGTGACGGTTCATTTCATGTCCATTTTACTGAGCTGGGGGGGGGGGCCATGTGTGACGGTTCATTTCATGTCCACTTTACTAAGCTCGGGGGGCCCCAACTTTTCCTGCCCTCGGATTTCAACGGAACGATTTCCCTGGGTCGTGAGTCCCAGGGCCCTGGGGCGGGAACTGCACCTTCAGCTCCTGGGTGCCCAGCTGCCAACTCCCCCTGCAGAGCACAGGAGCCGACTCCTTAAATAGTCCGTGTGTGTGTGCATGTGCATGTGCATGTGTGTCCACCCTCGGTCTCTGGTCCTCTGGACACCCGCACTCACTGACTACACTGACCTACCTTGGGGCACACGAGCGAGCCGAGGCCTGGCCTGAGGCCCCCACACCTGGGCCGGCACAGATTCCCCCTGGATTCAGTCCCGCGGGGCAGGGTTCTCAACCAGGAGACCCCCCAATGTCACTCACACGCACATCCCCAACGCTGCAGGGGCTTTTTCCATAAAACCGAAAGCTTTCTGTTGTCACTTAGAGAACTACACTCACCAGCATCTCTACAGCGAGGGCAGCTGCGCCCTGTCTGCCCCCAGCAGGACGGCCGGACGCGGGCGCCGAGGACCAACGCTGCGGGGAGGGGCCCAGGGAATCACGGGACAACATCTTCCCAGAAAGGGACGTCCTTTCCAAAGGATGTTTTATTATTTCAGAGAGGAAAGAGAGGGAGACAGAAACATCAAAGGTGAGAGAGAATCACGGATCGGCGGCCT
>NW_005878632.1:0-7542 GCF_000147115.1 Myotis lucifugus | reverse complement strand
GAAACAGAGAAGTGGCAGATAGTACGGAAGAATGGGATCTTAAACCAGCCCCAATGGGGCATTAAAACTTGGCAGACACTTCACTTTTTCATGTTTATTTTTATCTTATTTTATTATTATTTTGTTATCTCTCTTTTTTCCCTCTTTTTTCTGTACAGACAGTCCTCAGGATTATGTCGGACTCGATGTACATCGTTTCGTGGTTACATCGCCATTTCCCATTTATTTATTTAAAAAAAAAAGTTCCATCATTTCAATGTATGTACATATGTGTTTTATGTTTTTTATTATTTATTTACCACAAGTAAAGGTCAGGAATTGTTATCTTTCTTTTAACGTTTTTTTACTGCTTCACTTCATTACTGCTGTGTATGTGCTCCATGTGAGTGACGTAGGTGCTTATGTAGGTGGGTTCCAACTTACAGCGAAAATCATGTTACGTCGTGCCATAGAAATGGATCTCCAACATAACCCGAGGACCTACTGTATTTCCTTTTTTTGTTTGTTTCTTTATTTTTATTTCTTCTTGCATTATTTTTTCATCATTCTATTTTTATTTTTTCTATTTTTATCCTATTTTTTAGATTAATTTTTTAGTCCTCTATTCTTTATCATAAAAAAGCTTTATTAATCCAATGACTTGGATATAAGTTTACATAAACTAGCATAAACATATGGTTCATAACAAATTAAAGCTTTTAACCTTAGTTTTAAAATACTAACTTCTCAGCATATTACAAGATGTGCATTTAACTTGTTGAGCTTTCCACTTTAATTAGAGGAATTACTCATTTATTAACTTAATTTAATACTAGCCTAAGGTCTTAAAGTCAATTAAGGATCTTGAAAATTGTATTTAAATTGCTTCTACAGAGCAACACAATCAAAATTAATATCAAATATTTGTCAGAGAGATAACCTTTCACAATTTTATCAAGATAGGGTGGGTGGAGTAACTTAAGTTCACATGATTTATAACACTGCCTCCAGTTCACAAAGCAATATCTTTTAGAACATATTAATAATTCAATTAGTTTAACACATATGTTTATATTCTCATACACTTAAATAATTTATGAGAATAACAATAATCAATCTTTCCCATAAAACTAGCATAGGAAACTTAGCTAACTCTAAATGATTAGACTGGCCATAAAAAATCATACCCAAACCTTACATGAAATATGTTTATTGTGATAAATTGCAAAAATGACCAGAAATTCTTCTACCCTTTTACTCTCCTGCCCTTGGTAATGTGACTTTGCAGCTTTATCTATCAAGAGGTGGAATCCATTTTTCTACCTCTTGAATCTGGGCTTGGTTATGAGATTTCTTTGGATAAAAGGATGTTATCAAAGGTACCATAAACCGAGCCTGGAAAAAGACTGCACATTGAGTCTTTCCCTTGTTTCTCTTGGAAACTCTGTCACAACTGAATGAGTCCATGTTAATAAGCTGAATAATGAGAGACCTATCAGATTAATTTTTTAAATTTTTTTTTCTTATTTCTCTTCTTATCCACTCATCCTCTTTCTACTTCCTCTATAATGAACTGAGGTCCTCCCCATATTCATCCAATTCTTTACCTTACTTTCTGTATATAAGCTCAGCCTCTACAGATTCTGTCTCCACTCTCTTTTTTGGTTGTTTAGTGATTGCATTTTTTGGTTTATCTGTTTGTTCTGTGTTTTTATATATTTATATATATATTTTCCCCCATATGTATATTTTTTTCCTCTTTCTTCCTTTCCCTTCTTTTTCTTTTCTTTTACCATTTTTTCTCTCCTTGATATCATTTGTGCTCTCTTTTCTCTCCCCTAATTCTCTTTTCTCTGGTGGTCACTTATATTGGGGTTATTGGTGTCATGAGTACATTCATGTTTTCCCTTTGTGTCGTGTCTTGTAGAGTTGCATTTTGTCCTGTTTGGTCAGTGTGGTAGAGAGCGAGCCACATAACCAGATACCTGGAGAGGAGACTCCATCCATGAATGGGTCAATAACACTCCAGACCCAACTACAGAGGCAGGAAGATGGCAGCAGTGAGGAAGAGAGCATGAGTGAGTGAGGGAGCAAAAGGGGAATGTGTGGACGTTTGGGGTATGTGCATGTGTACATGAGTGAAGGACAGTTGGATCCCGCAGGACATTCGGGGGCAGGCCGACGAGGCTCGCCTAGCCGGGCAGCCTCTGTTACCACTGCAAACAGTCCTGGGGTGGCCAGCTCTACCGCAGAGGCCACAACTTCTTGAATAGGAGAGCTGCTGTGACTGGGAGCCCAGCCTCACCTCCACCCAGGGTGCCCTCACATACCACCCAGGACTCTACATCTCCCCCCTCGCCCCGCCAGGAACCTGCTACCACAGCTGTGGTCTCATGGTCACCAAGACTCCAGACACCCCAGCCACGGGCTCTTGTGAGTTCCAAAGTGCGCTCCCCTCTGGCAAGCCCAATGCTGTAGCCCAGGGTGCCACAACCACGTGAACAGCAGCAGCATGAGCAGTTCGCCCCTGTCCAAGGAGCAGCAGCCATGCAAGCAGCCCACCCCCATCCAAGGAGCAGCAGCCTCACATTGCCTGCCCTTATCCGAGGAACAGCCTCCCCACACAGCCCACCCCCATATGAGGAGCAGCAGCCATGCAGGCAAGCCCCATCCAAGGAGCAGCAGTCCCATGAGCAGCCCAACCCCCTCCAAGGAGCAGCAGCCCCACAAGCAGTCCACCCCCGTCCGAGGAGCAGCAGCCCCATGAGCAGCCTGCCCTTGTCCAAGGAACAGCAGCCTCACATGGCCTACTCTCTTCTGAGGAGCAGCAGCCCCACACAGCCAGCCCCCGTCCAAGGAACAGCAGCATGCCAAACAGCCCGCCCCCATCAGAGGAGCAGCAGCTATGCACACCACACCCCTGTCTGAGGAGCAGCAGCTGCATGAGCTGCCTGCCCCAGTTCAACAAGCATACAGCCTGCCCCTGTCTGGGGAGCAGCAGCAACGCAAGCAGCCCACCCCCATCCAAGGAGCAACAGCTGGGCAAGCTGCCCACCCCCATCCAAGGAACATCAGTGGCACACAGCCTACCCATGTCCAAGGAGCAGCAGCCTGCCCTGATCCGGGAAGCAGCAGCCAGGTGAGCAGCCCACCCCCACCAGCCAGAGGAGCCACCACTGCTGTGAGGAGCCACGCAAACAGTGCCCACCAGAAGGGCCACCGCCAACTTAAGAGCAGCCACTGCCGCAACCACCTGAGGAGCAGCCCCCACATAACTCGACACCTAGATCCTTCGGTGAGAGCAAAAACAAAGAGACAAAAAAAACTCCAAAGGGGGGGAGGAGGAATCACCAGAAAGGCAGCTAAGTGAAACAGAGGCATGTAATATGTCAGAAAATGAATTCAGAATAAGGGTCATACAGTTCATAAACCAGATGGATGAAAAAATCAACACTTAAGTAAGAATTAAGAAGAAATAAAGAGTAATATAGCTGCAATAAAAAACACTATGGAAAGTTTCAACAGTAGACTAGGAGAAGCAGAAGACCGAATTAGCAAATTAGAAGACAGGAAAGCAAAACACACCCAAAATGAACTGCAATTGGAGAAAATAATTAAAAGACAGCAGGAGAGCCTAAGGTAGCTTTGGGACAACATGAAACGAAGCGACATACGATTAATAGGGGTGCCAGAACGACAGGAAGAGGAACAAGGGTTAGAAAATCTATTTGAAGAAATAATGTCAGAAAACTTCCCTGATGTGGGGAAGAAAAAAGTCACACGAGCACAGAGAGTCCCAAACAAGATAAACCCGAAAAGACCCCACACCAAGACATGTCATAATTATGACGGCAAATGTTCAGGACAAAGAGAGAATCTTACAGGCTGCAAGAGAGAGAGACGGAAAGTTACATACAAGGGATCTCCCATTAGATTATCAAATGATTTCTCAACAGAAACACGTCAGGCCAGAAAAGAATGGACAGAAATTTACAAAGTGATACAAAGCAAGGGAATAAAGCCAAGAATACTCTATCCAGCAAGCATATATCATTCAAAATTGAAGGGGAAAAAGAAGCTTCACAGACAAAAAAAAAAAAAAAAAAGGCTAAGGGAGTTTATCACCACCAAGCCAGCAATGCAAGAAATGCTAAAGGGACTGGTGTAAAAAGAAGAAATAAATAGCCCAGAAAGAAAACAGCCACAAAAAAATATAAATGGCTAAAAACAAGTACCTTTCAATAATAACTTTAAACGTAAATGGACTAAATGGCCCAAACAAAAGACATCAAGTGGCTGAATGGATAAAAAACATGACCCATACATTTGCTGTCTACAAGAGACCCACCTCATTAGAAGGGACTCACACAGACTGAAAGTGAAGGGATGGAAAAATAGCTTTCAGGCAAATGGAAATGAAAAAAAAGCTGGGGTAGCAATACTTAGATAGGACAAAATAGACCTCAAAGTGAAGGCCATAACAAGAGATAAGGAAGGCCACTTCATAATACTAAAGGGATCAATACAACAAGAGGATATAACCCTGATAAACATATATGCACCCAATGCAGGAGCACTCACATACATAAGAAAACTCCTGGAAGATATCAGGGGAGAGACCGACAATAATACAATCATAGTAGGGGACTTTAATACACCACTGACATCACTGGATAAATCCGCTAGACAAAAAATCAGCAAAGAAACAGCAATCCTAAATGACTCACTAGATCAGATGGACTTAATTGACATCTTCAGAACACTTCACCCCAAAGCCACAAAATATACGTTTTTCTCAAGTGCTCATGGGACATATTCAAAAATAGACCACATATTGTGTCACAAAGTCTCCCCAAATTCAAGAAGATTGAAATCATACCAAGCATCTTCTCAGACCACAAAGGCATAATATTAGAAATAAACTACAATAAAAACAACTCAAAATACTCAAACACTTGGAAGCTGAACAGCATGTTATTAAATATTGATTGGGTTACCAATGAGATCAAACAAGAAATTAAAAACATCCTGGAATCTAATGACAATGAAAACACAACAATCCAAAATCTTTGGGACACAATGAAAGCAGTCCTGAGAGGGAAGTTTATAGCTCTACAGGCCTACCTCAACAAACAAGAAAAAATGGTAGTAAATCATCTAAATCTACAGCTCAAAGAATTAGAAAGAGAGCAACAAGAAAACCCCAGAGTGAGCAGAAGGAAGGAGATAATAAAGATTAGAGCAGAAATAAACAACATAGAGACCAAAAAAACAATACAGAAAATCAATGAAACCAAGAGCTGGTTCTTTGAAAGGATAAACAAGATTGACAAACCTCTAGCCAGGCTCACCAAGAAGCAAAGAGAGAGGACCCAAATAAACAAAATCAGAAATGATAGAGGCGAAATAACAACAGACCCCACAGAAATACAAATGATTGTTAAACAATACTATGAACAACTTTACTCCAACAAACTAGACAACCTGGAGGAAATGGACATATTTCTAGAAAAATACAACATTCCAAAACTTAATCAGGAAGAATCTAAAAATCTCAACAGGCCAATAACTGGAAGAAATTGAAGCAGTCATCTAAAAGCTTCCAGCAAACAAAAGCCCAGGACCAGATGGCTTCACAGGGGAGGTTTACCAAACATTCAAGGAAGAACTAAAACCTATCCTCCTCAGACTACTACAAAAAATTAAGAGGAAGGAACACTTCCAAGCTCATTCTATGAAGCCAGCATCACCCTAATACCAAAACCAGGTAAAGACAACACAATGAAAAGAATTACAGGCCAATATCCCTCATGAACATAGATGCCAAAATCCTCAACAAAATCTTAGCAAATCGGATCCAGCAGTGCATCAGAAAGATCATACACCATGACCAAGAAGGATTTATCCCAGGGATGCAAGTATGGTACAATATCCGCAAATCAATAAACGTGATACATTACATAAACAAATTGAAGGAAAAAAAACACATAGTCATATCAATTGATGCAGAAAAAGTGTTTGACAAAATTCAACACCCATTTTTGGTAAAAACTCTCAGCAAGGTGGGAATAGAAGGATCATACCTCAACATAATAAAAGCCATATATGACAAACCCACAGCCAACATCATACTCAATGGACATAAACTAACACCATTTTCCCTAAGAACAGGAACAAGACAGGGATGCCCACTCTCACCACTCCTGTTCAACATAGTACTGGAAGTATTAGCCATTGCAATTAGAGAAGAAGAAGAAATAAGAGGCATCCAAATTGGAAAAGAAGTAAAACTGTCATAATTTGCAGATGACATGATATTACACTTAAAAAACCCTAAAGACTCCATCAAAAAACTATTAGACTTAATAAAAGAATTCAGCAATGTAGCAGGATACAGAATTAATGCCAAGAAATCTATGGCATTTCTATACACCAATAGTGAACTTGCAGAAAGAGAGACTAAAAAAGCAATCCCATTTACCATCCCACCAAAAAAATTAAGCTACCTAGGAATAAACTTAACTAAAGAGGTAAAAGACCTCTACTCAGAAAACTAGAGGACGATGAAAAAAGAGATAGAGGAAGACATAAAGAGATGGAAGAACATACCATGTTCTTGGATTGGTAGAATCAACATCATTAAAATGTCCATACTGCCCAAAGCAATCTATAAATTCAATGCACTTCCCATTAAAATACCAACAGCATATTTCACAGACCTAGAACAAACTCTCCAAAAATTCATCTGGAATAAAAAACGACCCCGAATAGCTGCAGCGATCCTGAGAAAGAACAAAGTAGGTGGGATCTCAATAGCAGATATCAAGCTGTATTACAAAGCCACTGTTCTCAAAACTGCCTGGTACTGGCACAAGAACAGACATATAGATCAATGGAATAGAATAGAGAGCCCAGAAATCAGCCCCAACCAATACGCTCAATTAATATTTGACAAAGGAGGCAAGAACATACAATGGAGTCAAGATAGTCTCTTCAATAAATGGTGTTGGGAAAATTTGACAGATACATGCAAGAAAATGAAACTAGACCACCAACTTACACCATACACAAAAATAAACTCAAAATGGATAAAGGACTTAAATATACGACGGGAAACCATAAAGATACTAGAAGAATCCAAAGGCAACAAAATCTCAGACATATGCCAAAGCAATTTCTTCTCCGATACAGATCCTAGGGCATTGGAAACTAAAGAGAAAATAAACAAATGGGACTACATCAAAATAAAAAGCTTCTGCACAGCAAAAGAAACCATCAACAAAACAACAAGAAAGCCCACTACATGGGAGAACATATTTGCCAACATTATATCTGATAAGGGCCTAATCTCCAACATTTATAGGGAACTCATACAAATTAACAAAAGGAAGATAAACAATCCAATCAAAAAATGGGCAAAGGACCTAAATAGACACCTTTTAAAAGAGGACATTCAGAAAGCCAAGAGACATATGAAAACATGCTCAAAGTCGCTACTCATCGGAGAGATGCAAATCAAAACAACAATGAGGTACCATCTCACACCTGTCAGAATGGCTATCA
>NW_005878631.1:1104-7643 GCF_000147115.1 Myotis lucifugus | reverse complement strand
TCGTCTGCGTATTTTATTGGTGGTTTAAATCACATTATCCACATTTTAGTAACTGAACACTACTCTTCTTTGAATTCTCTTTATTCTTTTCTCATTCATATAGACATTAAAATCAGAAATACTCCACATAATAGTTTTTGATTTTACACATGTGTTCCAAATTTCTACACTGAACATTTCTAATGTTTAAATGGGGGGGGGGGGACCACAAAGGTATTAGTAGAAATAGTTGAAAATTTATCCATCATTCACTATTTGTGGAAGTTCCTAAGCATTGATGTGATTAATCTTCATCATAGTCTAAAGAAATTAGCATTATTTTTTCCACTTTCAAAATGAATAAATAGAAATGCAGAAAGATGAAAATATGGACATAAGACCATATAAGCAATAAACTTAAAACCAATGACTTTATCATCACAAAAATGGCAAAAATCACTAAGGCCATTATAAACATAGAGGGGTGAGGTACAAGCATTTCTTCTATATACAGTCTTCAAAAAATGGAATATATTTAATATCAATAAAACTTTATTAGAAATTCTTTATACATATTAAAAATTCAAACTTGTGGTCAGACAGATGTCAGCATCCTGGCATCATTTCTACCATCTTTTCTGCACTCCTCTTCATTAATAACAATAGATGTTTGGAAATTACCTTTCCGTACATTCTTGCCCCCAAAAATCCTATTTTGTTTGATCATGAGAGGACTCAGGTCAGATGGGAAAGGGGGAAGAGATTAGGAGCCATTCTTCAGGCAGCATCAGGCCTTACACGGATTCCAGCACACAGGAGGTTTTGTAGGTCTTTGGGCCATTCTCCTGGGAATGCGCCTGCTCAGATCTGCAGTCAGTAGAGTTGTTCCCAAATGCCTAGTTTCTTTGAAAACTAGCAGCGAACTCACAGGTTGACTGCAGATTTCTCCATCCTTCCAATGATTCTTCTAAGCACTAATTTCACTTTAAAATCCTTTCTGTTATGAAATATCTCAGCTGATTTTTTAAAGCAAATCTATCCACATGCACATAGTGAGTCATTTAGTGAACATATCAGAGGAGGTTTTCTTTCTTCTTCTTTTTTTTTTTTTTTTTTTTTTTTTTTTTTTTTTTTTTAACAAATTAATGAGTTGTTTGAAGTTTTTTGTCTCAATTAAAATACTTATTTTAAATTCATCTCTATTTCCTCATTCAAAGCATGTCCACTGTCCACCAGACAAAATGTCAATGATCCCTGTTCTATCTAATTTCCAATATATTTTATGCAGAGACATTTAAGTATAGATAGCCAGTATCTCATCAACTAATCTGGAGAGGGCACGGAGGTAGTACTGTATTAGCAATGTAGGCTCTGGGTATCATTTCTATAATTGAGAACTTAAAGCCCCAATTGAGTTATTGATCCTGCAAAAGTAATGCCTCGAGGTGGCTTTGCAACTTTCCTGAAGTTGACTTTCTTGTGGTACACTGAGAATAGAAATCCCAAAATAGCTTCCTCTAAGAGATTAGTTTCTTCTCAGAGAAAACGGGGACATGAATCATAAAAACCTCTTCCTTGTAAAAGTTACAGTTTCTTCTATTGAGCTTTTTTATTTTCAACTAAGAAGTGCAAGGAGTTGAAAATGAGTTCTGGAAAGATGTAGTGCACAAACAAGCATTTGCGTAAAGATGAAAGACAACTAAAACAACAGCTACCAGAAAACTTGTAAGCATGCATATTAGCATAACCAATGGACACAGACACTGGGGCAGTGGGGGCTTGCCTGGGGTGGGAATGGCTGGTGGGAGGGGGTCAAGCCGGGAAAAAGGAGACATATGTAAAATTTTAGACAATAAAAAATAAATAAAAGTTGTTCACAGACCTCACTTCTCTCACTAAAGTATTAGTACCTGACCAATTTCAAGTCTCTCCACTTCTAAGTAAGAAATTGCACTTTCTTAGTTAGTGGATTAAAAAACACAGAGTAAATTTAGCCCTCCATTTAAAAATATATTTTTATTGATTTCAGAGAGGAAGGAAGAGAGAGAGAAACATCAATGATGAGAGAGACTCACTGATCAGCTGCCTCCTGCATGCCCAACATCGGGGACCAAGCCTGCAACCTGGGCATATGCCCTGATTAGGAATCGACCTGTGACCTCCTGGTTCAAAGGTCAATGCTCAACCACTGAACCATACTGAGTGCAGAGAGGGAGGAAGAGAGAGAGAGAGAAACATCAATATGAGAGAGTCACATCAGCCATTGGTTGCCTCCTGCATGAGCCTCAACCTGGCATCAAATCCAAAACCTGGGATGTACCCTGACCAGGAATCAAATACTCAACTTTCTTGTGCACAGGCCCACACTCCAACCATTGAAGCCACACTGGCCAGGATTAGCTCCCAAAGTTTGAAGATAACTTCAAAACATTCAACTTGGTGCTGTCAAAATTATCTGTGTTTATTTGAATTGTTTAATCAAAGCAAAATTTTATTAGGACTTTATAAGAGCCAATACAATTTAAACAAAAACTAAAACTCTGTTGGCTTATTTTCTTTTTTTAACTAAAATACTTAGTGTCAAATATAATGCTAGCTGACATTTATTAGGTACTTTGCAACCTTCCAGGTGTTTCATATGATTGATTTCATGTAATACCCATTATAGACTTGTGAAATACTAGTAATATCTAATGAACATTTCACAGCAGAGAAAACTAAGACATAGAAAGAGAAATTGCTCACTTAGGATCATGCATCTATTAAAAAGGAAATGCAGGATTCGAATCCAGGTAACATAACAAAGACTTTCCATTATGAAGTATTACAGTATATTGCTACCCACTATATTCATGATACCAGCCAATACTCTCGTAGTGGAGGAACAATGATAAAGTGGATCAACCCAGTAAAGGTTTATTCAGCATCTACTAGATGCAAGACATTTTACTAGTCAGATGTTGGTGATAAAACCTAGAAGTTTGTTGTCCACTTATAGTAGATACCTAGGTCAATTCATTTCTGGGAGGTTATGATTGTAACTTCCACATTACAGACTCACTCATAAAATGTAACCCTGCTTCCAATATTGCCAGGCCAGATAGGATATGTATTCCAATCCATCTTGCATTACTTCCCCCCACGGCTTTATCTAATTGGTACAAGGTCAGAGAGCTAATATGCCTGAGCCCAAAAGTGACATTTTCTAGGAATATAAATTTGGAGTTGGGGATTCCGACACTGCTTGAAGATATGGCATATAAACCCAAGAGACTTTGGAGGTACTATTTTTATGATATTATCCTGGAAAATAGCTTACCTGAAAGGTGAAAGATGAAGCAGACCAGCTCTGAGAAACAATGTGAAAAATAAAGAGAATTGGTGTTTTATTTCCGGTTGGTTCAGAGACCCAGCCTGCATCTCTGTCCTTGAGTTCTGTGAAGCACACATTGACCCATAAAAATGTTTTCCTTTTCGCTTAAGCCAGTTCAAGCTGGGTTCTGTTGCTGTTAATCCAAAAGTTTCTAACATTATATGACAGAGAAAACATGACTTTTCAAGCCGTAAACAACTAGACCACTGCAACCTTGACCCAATTTGTGTTTCTGATAGGAGCACTTTGAACATGTGACCATATATTGATTTCTTTTTAAATTAAAATCCGTTAACCTTCTGGATAAGGAGAAAATAGCTACTAATCAGATCTCTTAAAATTTTCTATAAGAATCTCCAACTTGGGAATGATTCTACTTCTCCATTCACCATCCTCTATTCCCAACCATTTACTTAAACTCCAGTTAAAATAACTTATCCTTATCACCAAAGACATCATTTTTCCTCAGCTAGGTTGATATTCAACCGGCATTCACTGCTATGATGGCTTGGTCAATGTCCAGTCACACTGGTCAGAGGATTTATTCTGACCAGTCAATGCTCATTTCAGATGGTCTGATAAAATTTTAAATCTCTCCCACTTTCACAAGTCCCATCTGTTACATGTGTATCCACCAGCTTCGTATGTCCTTCTCTAATTGGCTCGGTGGCAAATTCCTGCTCATTCATTCATTCAAAAATATTGAGCAGCTATGAAAGATGAATATTTTACTCATTTTGGAGGCTGATGTATGGCTTATTTTTTAAGAAGGTCATTTCTTCATAAGGAAGACTCTAGAGTCAAGTGTGAAGCAGGGGAACCAGCTGAGGGGCGATGAGGACAGCTTAGCCAATGCATGATGATATCTAGGATGGTGATGGTCGCAATGCAGATGGTGAGAAATGGTATGTTCTAAGACAGAGCCAAATTATTTGGAATTAAAATATCATTTTTTCTATGAAGCCCTCCATAACTCTACAAGCAGAGTTATTTGCATTATCACATGCACTGACACAACAAGCTATTAACATCTCTGCTTTAATCTTTATCCAATTGTAATGTAAAATTAAGTTATAAATAATTAACTTTCCACCCATTCTTTGAACTCTTTTAATTCAGACATCTTAAAGTTTTTATTTTCTTTCTCAATGTCTGGCACAATGCCTAGCTTATATTAAACAATTAATCTTTCTCAACAAAGAGCAAGAGAAAAATTACATGGAAATAATATTTTCTAAATTGAGAATATTATTTATATGCATTCTCTGATACTATTTATTATGTTAGTTCTTATCTAATACTTAGTAATACTTAGGGCTATCTTATAGTGTTCTTAAAGGGGAAAACTTAATAGAAGATAATTATTTTCTTTATGTTTCATATATATGTACGTTTCATATATATATATACCCTTTGATAAAAAAGAGGCAACAAACACATTTTATTCCTATGGCCAATTTTGCAACAATTGCAACCCACTGCATTATATTGGCTAAAAAACCCACAAAGATTTGGTAAGGAATCTTCTCATAAAAATTCCTGTTGAAGTACATGCCGAAAATATTGATAACCAGAAGTCAACATTTTGCTGTTTAGTTATGCTATAATACATAATTCATATGGATTGAAGTGGCAGCATCGAGTAAGTAAATGAAGTTTATTTGGCTGACCTTCAAAATGAGTAATCCATAGGATAGTACTTATTATCAAAGCAGTTGGTGCTCTTCATGAGCAAAATATGGTGACCCCACATCATGGTAAAGCAAGAAAGCACTGCAATGGTGGATATCCGAGAAGAAGCAACTTGCTAGTTATACCTGAAGTCCCCAGAGGCTGTGACCATGAGGAAAATTGATTCCCATAGTTTTAAAAGGGGTCACCCAAAATAAAGAAAAATAACTAGTAGAAAATTTTAAGTCTGGGGTTCAACAAAGCATAAAAATACACCTGCACCATCCCTTATTGCTCAGTGAAGTTCCCAGGAAAGATGCTAATAGCAGAAGAAGAAAAAACATACCCACTGCATTGTAAGTTTCAACTACTGATTTGATATCTGCGATTTACTCTTTTCCCAGAATAAATTGTCCCTAGACATCAATATGTGTCTTAAGAGTATTCTTAATTAAAGAGATGCCACAGGATATGTGGCTTGGTACAGTTCATGGCACCTTTGCCTTTTATTCCATAAAATACACTATCTCTTTGAATTGATATTTTGGGATCATCAGAAAGGCATTTTCCCATTCAACACCTACAATGGGGTATAGACAAAACAAACAAACAATTTTGTGATATTATCATCTGTGCAATACATTTAATTCATTTTTGTGTATTAGCATAAATCCACTGGCCCAAGACCTAAAACAAATTATTAAGTTTAATGCAAATCAAGAATTCATTAAGTAAGGTTTTTAAACGCAAATCATAATGATTACTCTTTGAGCTAATAATAAATCACGTTTCCCTGCTATTGGAAATTTATCATGTACTAAATGGGAAAGGCTAAATGTAATTTTGTTGGAGGATTTAAACTTTTAAAACAGTATTATTTTTAACTGTAATTCCTGATATTTCCAGTGAGGAACTTTGAATGAAAAACTCACATATTTCTAATTTAGAAAAGCTGCTTAAAATTCTCTCCATTAACTTGTTTTTAATATGAAAATGTTTATCATAAAAATTGTGTTTTTATATTAAAAAATATTGCATATGAAAACATTCTACCCACCTATATATGATCATTGCTATTATCCAGGCAATATAATTCCAGTCTTTCCTTGGGCATATATAATGTATGCATGCTTTATCTTCTACAAAAATAACATTAAACTCTACATTCTATTTTAAAATATGCTCTTTAAATGTTATTTTTGTAGAAGAAGCACCTAAATTTAGTAACTTTTTGATGGTCTCATAAAAGAGACCACTATCCCTATCCCTATAGCCCAAACTGGAAGAAGCTGAAAATTTTTACTGAATAATAAAAAAACAATGATTATACCATGCTTTCGAAAGGTCTGCAGAAGTGAGCAGTGCTGAGCTAGATTTCTTGCTTTAGTAAGCATTATAGAACCATACCTCTCACATACTGAATTATCACACATGCGGTTATTAATTGATAATAATTAATATAGCTATAAATTATTAAATATTAATTTCTTATCAGGAACAGTAGGCGGCTTGATAA
>NW_005878631.1:0-1004 GCF_000147115.1 Myotis lucifugus | reverse complement strand
TAAGTAAGATAGTCTTATTTAATTCTCACATACTCATATGGGGCAAGAGTTAACATCTCCATTGTACACTTCACATTCAATCTTAAACTGACAAACAAAATAAATCTCCCATGAGATTACAAAGATCACAACTCTAGTTCTAAAATACCAGCTGGTCTCGCTAAAGGTAGAATAAAATGCCATGTAAAGAACTGTAACATTTCCACTGAGTCTGGTGATTGTAGATGCACGCTATGTTTCAGTTTATCCATAAAACATTGTAGCCTAGTTATATCAATTTATTCACCTAAGATCTTTAGCTGATTGATCATGAACCAGAGAGTCCTATAGTTATTCTTTTAAATACCAAATTTATTTTCTTAAAACATCTTTTTGATGATGAAACACTACTCATAACATTATGCTATAATGTTTCAATTGATCTTTTATAAAAAATCTGGTTGAGATATACTCTGTCAATGAGGCATAAAAGTAATTACACTTCCATTGAAAAATAAAATAAGGATTTAAAAATAAAAGCTATTTAATAGGAAAATTATCCCTTTGTAAATTAAGTATTCTAAACCCTATTTTGGTAATAGTCCTAATTTATATCCATATCTTCATGTCTTTATAGCTACATGAATTGTATTTATATTGAAAATCTCTAGGAAAACAAATTAAGAGCCTTAGCTAGTTTTGCCAGGTGGTCAGTGTCGGCCCTCAGTCTGAAGGGTCCTAAGTTTGATTCAGGTCAAGGGTATGTACCCTCAGTTTCAGCCTCTCTATTGCAAGCTCAATCCCTGGCCCTGGGTCGGGGCATGACGCATGTGGGTGGCAACCAATCAATGTGTCTCTCTCACATCAATGTTTCTCTCTGACTCTCCCCCTCCCTTCCACTCTCTCTAAAAATCAATGAAAAAAATATCCTTGGGTAAGAATTAACAACAACAACAACACACACACCTAAACCTAATTAAGAATGCCCAGCCCTAACCGGTTTGGCTCAGCAGATAGAGTGTCGG
>NW_005878630.1:0-7544 GCF_000147115.1 Myotis lucifugus | reverse complement strand
CTCTTCTTCTGGTAATAGCATTCTGGTTTTTCTCTAGGGAATCAGCACACTGCACACACACACACACACACACACACACACACAGATGATACATTTTGATTCAAGTGAGATTGCACTCTCCAGTTTCCGGGGTGAACATGTGACCAGGCTGGCCAATCAGAGTGGCACATCCACCTGGCAGAAGTGAGGGGATGAGGTTTACTTCTGGGAGCTTGGGCAGGACTATGTGGAGAGCACTCTTTTCATTGGGTTTGCTGCTTAAGAATGAAACCAACACAGAGAAAAGCAGAGCTGAGACAGAAAAAGTCTCATTTCTGATGAAATGCTAAAAATGTGTCCAGTTGATCACCTGGATTGAAAAGAATACAATTGTATTAAATCAATGACTGAGCAATGATTTAGAAAGACCACTGCCCCTTTGGATTTCATATTTGGCTATCTCTCTAGCTGTATGTATAGCAGTGTGCCTCTTTTCTTAACATCTGTCTGCACTCAGTTATTTTAATTAGTCAAATGACCCAATCATATATGTTAGTTGTTGAAGGTGGTGATGCCTGGGAAGAAGCTAGTTGGGCAGGATTTTGGCCCCCCACCTCATCTCTTTTGAACCATGGCCGTGCTGGAACCCTCTTCTCATTTTTTTATTGTCCAATTCTCCACTCGGTGAAGCTGGAGTCCTTCTGACAAAGCACTTCTAGACCCCTTCCAAAGTTCACCCAGCAGAGACCTTCAGACTTCGCCCTGTTTCCAAGAATCTCTATCAGATTGCTTATTTAAGATTCTATGAGCCACCATCTCTCCTTCCTTCAGTGGAGACGTCATCAATGATGGTAAAACCCAGAATATCAGCGCGCCTGCTAGTAGAAGGCATTTCCTCTCCCTGAGCTTTTCGGTGGATGAAGCCTGATTCTGAAAATGGCCTGAAAATAATACTTCAGACAAACATAAATGAGATGGATGAAAGTACAGAGTCAGTGCCCCAAATTCAAGGCATCTGGTGGATTTCTATTACCTGTTTTTCCACTTGAGGAGAAAGATTAGTTTCTGCTGCTTTCTTTGAGTGCAGAGAGGGAACGCTGTGGTTTTGGTTGAGAAAGCACTCTTATTATCCATCCCTATTTTTAGAATATTTTAGACACCTAACTTATTGACTTTAGTTTATAATTTAGGCCTGTAACCTTTAAAAAAAAGCGATCCTTTCCCCTAGAAATTTATCATGCATGATTTTAACCCAGAGGAGAGTTTTTTTTGAAAGTTTAGTAAAATCTGCCTTATCATCATAGTTATAGAGCTATTCAAAGAGAAAAGAGTAATGTGTTATCTATCATATCCTGGTACACTCCCTAAATTCCAACTCCCTGATGTCATATACTCCCTGCTGAATATACATAAAAGAGAAATTCTGAGTTTCATATAGTACTCAACATTCATTCACCTGATATATATTACTTAGTGTCTATTTTCTGTTTAAATAGAATATTCGGACTAGATGGTGAGGGTTGGAGGCACTCATGGGAGGTGTTACAGAGAGAGCCCTTTGGAACAAGCTAAAGTAGCTGTAGCAAATATTGCTGGTCCCATTTATAGTATGTACACCTGTGCCCCAGCTGCTCTGAGTTTAAGGGCTGAAAGTTGTATCCGTCTCCAGAGACTTGTTCTCTTCTACAGGAACTATATTTTTAGGAGATACCTGAAAGGTTATGCCCTCTTCTCTAGGCAGATAGCCACAGCTCACTACTAACTGAAACAAGGTACAAAGCCTGACCCCATTGGCTCCGGCTATATCTCAGCATGCATCCAGAAAACCACATCTAATTGGCTATCATCTTTGTGAATTATGGGAGAAATTTATGAGCAACTCTCCTTTGACATGGGTAAAAGGGGGAAATGGATGTCTAAGTGCATTTTTTGAACACATGCTTTGCTTAATGATGGGAATCCGTTAAGCCAGAGTTCCTACCCTCAAAGACATGATTAATGTTGTTCTTTCAAATTCAGTTTTGATGCCAGACATGATCATGGTTTCATAAATGATTTCTAACTGCTTGGAAAATTTTCAGACCTGGAGAAATGCTGAAAAAAATATGTGGATACAGTCCCAGAACTGCCAGGAGTGCATTCACATCCTCTGCATGACGTGCTGCAGTGGGGTCACGTGATTTCACTTTCTGTATCCAAGCCTTGGTTCCAATGTGAAGAGATCTCTCTAATGGGATTTTGAATGCATGTGACTTTTTCTTCCCACAGCGGGAGCTGACAAGAGACCATCTTGAGCACAACTTCCAAGTTGTTTTTCCCCTTTCTTTCATCCTTTTACTCTCTTCCTCCTGCCTTCTGAACAGCTCGATTTCCAGCCTTGCATCTACAGAGGGAACCAGATAAGATCTCTAGGGCCAGCAGTCCTGTTTTATTTTGTGTGAGCAAAGTCCAGCCCTACATCTGAACATGGTTCTCGTGGGAAATTTGCTTCTGATTTTAATCATACAGCTTGCAATGATTACAGCGACTCAGCAAAGGCAAATTTTATTCCAATTGCCCCTCAAATAAAAGCCATGGTATTGAAAGTGGTCATGCACTTTTTTAAAAAGTGTTTTTTAAAAAAGAGACTCCACTCTATTCCTTTGTGTGTCCAAGAAAATAAAATGCAACACAGGGACCAATCTGTGATGAATTACTTTTCTGATGGTATCACCAAGGGACCTTGGTGGGATGAATTGCTTGATGTTTGTGACAAGTATTTCAGACTCTCTGAACACCTCCAAGGCCTCTGATTTGAAGTTGATGATTCCTTATGGTTTTCATATTCATAAATGTATCTAAACCTCTTTGTATTTAGTTCATGCCAAATTTCTGGTAATGAATGCATGAAGCTCCTGCTTTTAACTTTCAATAAAATTTAGTATTTTCTTCACTTAACTGTTAAAAACTTTTGTTTATCCTTAAAAGAATTTCTTTTTCCACAGAAGAGAAGTTATCTCTCATTCTAGTTACTTCTCTCTTTTGAAAAGCAGCCCACTCTTTGCCAAACGCATGTGAGTTCTGGGGATTGTTAGGCAACTTTCTTGAAAGCTCTTCCTAGCCCAATAGCCTCTCTTGGGACTCAGCTTTATAGTTCTCTTTCTTCACAGTTAGTGAGACTTTCAAAAGCAAACTTTGGAACTTATTATTATTTTGTATAAATCTGATTGAGCAAAGAATGTGATTTTTGGCCACAGTCTTCCTGGATAACACAGTTCAAACACATTTTTTGAAGGCTTATGAAGGCTGTCAGGCAGTCTTCCATTCTTTGACTTGAAAAGAACTACATCTGGTCTCTGAAAGTAATTCAGAACAGTGCTTGGAAAAGACTAGCTTTAATAGTGGAAAGGGAAAGAATAGATTAGGGACAAGTTAAAGAAGAGGGGTTGGGGGAGGTTCATGTTTTTGTTCTTTAATCCAGATAAACTTGGAAGGCTTTGTTAGCCCCTGTCATGTCCCTCCTCTCTGCATTGGCCTTCTGGCTTTTGAAGCTTGCTTCGTGAACGTAGAAGAAGGGGCCTAGCGGGGATTGCCTCTACCTGCTGGTTTTGGAGCAGGACACTGCCCTCCTCAGCAGACATTGTACCACTACTGCATTCTCCTCCCTACTCCATGCTTTCCAATGTAACCAGTGAATCTTCCAGGCTTCCTGAAGGATCTCCTAGCAGGATGACAATAGGTGGTAAAAATAAACAAAGTTTTTCTAATACAATCAAGCAAAGAACTATGAACTACTCTTCTTGAGTCATTACTATGAATTAAGTCCTTTGTTCAATTAAGCTCATTATATCCATTGATTCAAATAATAAACCCACCTCCCAAATGCTAGAGGATTAAGGAGTTTTATTATTCCCATTTTATAGATAAGAAAACGGAAGCGTAGCAAGATTGATATATCATTTGGCCAAAGATCTACAATTGATAAGTAGTAGAGCCAGAATTTAAACTCAGGTCGGACTAACTTCAAACTATACACCCTTAATAATTATGTTGATGCACTCACTCTGCTAAGTGAGTTGTCTACTCACTCTGTTTTATAAGTGAGAGACCTGAGATCAAAACATGGGAAGAATAAATCTCAAGGCATTTAGTTATTAGAAAACTAAATGTCAATAATAGAACTTGATTGAATTAAAAATGAATAAGTATTTAAGTATTCTTATTTGAGAAATTATAACTTAAATTTCAGATATGTATTTATTTACATATTCCTTTCATTTATTCAAAAGCTTAATCCTACAGTTTATATTTTAGCATCACAAATCCTGGTTTTCTCCACTATAAACCTCATACCTTTCTCTAGGATACCACCAGGCATTGTGCAACACTTAAGACAAATATACCCTTTGAAGACATACTAGTTGTTTTTTTTAATTGCTGTGTAACAAAGTTAACAGCTTAGACCAATATATCTACTTTATTAATTCACAGTTTCTGTGGGTTGGGAGACCAGTCACACACTGTAGGACTCTGCTCAGGTTGCAGTCTGGGTGTACACTGTTCCTTTCTGACATTCTGGATCCTTCTCTAAGCTCACATAATTTTGTACAGAATTCATTTCTTTATGTCTATTGGGTTGAGGTCCCCACTTCCTTGCATATTGTCATCCAGGACCCACTATTAGCTCCTAGAGGAGTGGTTCTCAACCTTCCTAATGCCGCGACCCTTTAATACAGTTCTTCATGTTGTGGTGACCCCCAACCATAAAATTATTTTCGTTGCTACTTCATAACTGTCATTTTGCTACTGTTATGAATCGTCATATAAATATCTGATATGGAGGATGTATTTTCATTGTTACAAATTGAACATAATTAAAGAATAGTGATTAATCACAAAAATAATATGTAATTATATATGTGTTTTCCGATGGTCTTAGGCGACCCCTGTGAAAGGGTCGTTCAACCCCCAAAGGGGTCGCGACCCACAGGTTGAGAACCGCTGTCCTAGAGGGTTTCTTGCTCTTAGGGATTGTCTTAGTCTGTCCTGGCTGCTATGACAAAGTACCACAGCCTGGGTGGCTTATAAACAGAAATTTATTCTTAAAGTTTTGGACATTGGAAGTCTGAGATAAGGATGCCTGTAGGGTGGGGTGAGACCCCTCTTCCAGCTTGTGGACTGGCATCTTCTCATGTATCCTCACATCATGGAAAGAGAGTGAGCTAGCTTTCTGGCCTCTTCTTCTAAGGGCACTAATTCTATTCATGAAGGCTCCACCCTCATGACATAATTACTTCCCAAAGACCCCACCTCCAAACACCATCACTGGGGGTTAGATTTCAACACATAAATTTGAATGGGACACAAACATTGAGACTGAAACAGAGAAACTCTCACCATATGACGATTTGGTTCTTCAAAGCCCACAGGTGAACTCTCACTCCAGTCTGCTATATATAACATGACATAATCATGGAAGTGATTATTTCAACACCTTTTCCCTATTCCCTTGGCCAGAAGCAAGTCACAGGCTCCATCTGCAGTCAGGTGTTGTCTTTTGTTGTTGTTGTTTTTTATAGAGGCATAACTCACTGAGAGTCATCTTTGAATTCTGCCTTCCACAGGAGAGAAAATTCAGAGATGATGGAACATAAACTCAAAGTGACAGAATGTTCATGCAGTGTGGACTTAGGAAAAATGTAGCCTCATGGGTCTCAGCCCTGGCTAAACATTGAACTTTAAACAAATAGCCCTGCTCCTGGAGAGCTATTTATTACTCTAGGGTAAGGCCTGGGCATCATATTTTTAAAAATTTTCCCATTTGACCTAAATCTGTCCAAGATTGAGAAACACTAATCTAATCCAACTGTTTTATTTCATAGGTTAGAGGATTGAAGTTCAGGAAGGTTATATCTTATTGAAGTACATGCATCCAATTAGTGGCAGAGATAGGATTGGACCCAGGTCTCCTACCTGTTGTCAAGCCTTCCTAACACTGACAAATATATGTTACCTTGTGGAGGTTTTCTAATGAGTCAGGTGAGATTTGAAGGACAAAAAATCTCTAAATTGCAGGTAGATTTGAACTAAACCAGCTTGAATTCTCTGTATTGTGTAGCCAACTTCTTAGTACCAACATGGATTTCCCAGATTGAGTTTTCTGTCAGCAGCTTCAAGAGTAAAAACATAAATAAAATTCACTTATTTTTGGAAAGTGGGTATACAAATCATTTCTGGTGCTTGGGGAAATGTATTTTCCACTGTGGCTTAAATCATAAATTATTTGATGCTTACTCAAGATGTTATTCATTTTCTGACATGGGCGAATGGGCACATTGGGCTGTGCCATTTAGAAAGGTGTTTGAGCTCTTTTGGCAACATTTCACAAACCTGAAATACCAAGCTATATATACCCATTGGTGGGCTGATGGGTCCTGACCTGGTGATGAGTGGGTAAGGCCTTTGCCTGGGTTTGGCCATACCTTTTTAAAAGAGTTCTTCATTCTCCCTTGCCATTCACCCAGTCTCTACTGCTATAAACTCTTGTCATTCAGCTCTAATGTTCTCTGGGTTTGGGGAGTAAAGTTCCAGGCTGTAAAGAAAGAAACACCCTAACAGCATCAGGAACCTGGCATGTTCCTGTTTCTCACTTGGCTCCAACAACCTTGTATCTCTATTGTGAAGGGACAGCAGGGCCACCAAAGGCCTGGACATGAGACTTGTCAGGCTCCCACACTTGTCAGGAATCATCAGTCGCTTTACTTGTAGAAAATATATGACACAGGTAATGGGAACCAGTGGGAGTCTGGTACGTTTCAAGCTTTTCCAGCCCAGTGGGGGAGAAGGATCTAGCCTGGCCTCTGCCATATACTCACTGGACTAGCCTAGTGCTAAATGGACCCAGACCGAATGACCCCACCAGCTTCCCAGATGATGACGATGAGGACTCAATCTCTACCCAAAATTTCCCACCGAAAAGCACAAGAATGTGATCATGCATTTAAAACGAACCCAACCCTATTAAGCTTCATCTACATAAGAAAAAGTATGTTAACTCGTTTTGATTGAAAACTCCTCTAGCTAAGCTGAAGCATGTCTGTAATTTCTGTAGAGACCTCAATATACAATTAAGTTGCGTGTAATCATGACAATCACCATGGAAAGACAGCATGAGTTCCCAGAAGGCGAAGGGCAATAGTAATTAATGCTCCTTCCATTTATGCAGGTTCTTTATTTTAATAGCAATTTGCTTTCCTCTCCGTTAGAAGAAACTGTTACCATTTACAGAGAAATGCAGTTACTGAAAAATGGAGTCCTAGGTCTAAAGAGACACACAGCAGGAGCTGCCTGAGTCTGAGAAGGAATACAGACAGTGACAGGAGAATTTAACTGCGTTACAAACGTATGAAACAACCACCCTGAAGAGGATGGGGAGAACGGTGCTGACTGAAGTATCTTTGGAAATAGAAGTTTGTGAGACTTAAGGCAAAAAGAACTGTACCCTAGTTGATAAAGTTGTTTCCATGGATGTATAGTTAACATGTATATTAGAATAGAATAACTAATTAAATGGATAGCAGGTGCTG
>NW_005878629.1:0-7544 GCF_000147115.1 Myotis lucifugus | reverse complement strand
TCAGTGGTTAGAGTGTTGGCCTTTGGGCTGAAGGGATGTGGTTTCTATTATGGTCAAGTGCATGTACCTCGGTTGCAGGCTCAATCCCTGGCCCCGGTTTCTCTCTCTGTCTCTACCCATCTGTTCCACTTCCTTAAAAAAAAAATCAATGAGAAAAATATCCTCAGGTGAGGATTAACAATAACAAAAATAATAATAATTCTCTGACCACTCACTATCTTGTAGTATATTGGAAGGATTCTATTTTCATATTCTTAAGGAATACAATGTTAACTTCCATGTAATAATCCTATATAATAAAAGCCTAATGTGCTAAGTGTTTGGTCGTCCGGTCGGCTGTTCAACCATCAAAGCATAATATGTTAATGATATGCTAAGGCCACTTAACTGCTCACTATGACATGCACTGACCACCAGGGGTCCAGCCAATCGGGACTGAGGGAGATGGGCCAGACATGCCCTGGAGCCCTCCCGCAGTCCCTCCCCAGCTGGCCAACCTCTCGTGTCCCTCTCTGGCCCCAATTGTGCACCGGTGGGGTCCCTCGGCCTGGCCTGCTCCCTCTTGCAACCCAGAACCCCTCTGGGAATGTCAGAGAGCCGGTTTCGGCCTGATCCTCCAGACCAGGCCGAGGGACCCCACTAGTGCACAAATTCGTGCACTGGGCCTCTAGTTAACAATAAATGTTTTAGAACTGATTCACAGAGTATTTTATTGAATTTATTGTATAACTAGGGGCCCGGTGCATGAATTCGTGCATGGGTGGGGTTCCTTGGGAGACCCCCCCACGGAGATGGGGTCCCAGCTCGCGCCCCCAGCCTTGTGGCCTCAGCTCGTGGCCACAGCCTCACAGCCCTGTAGCCCCATCTGGCATCCCACCTTGACCTGGCACTGCCCCCTCACCTGCTCCACCATCCTGTCTGTGGAGCAATCAATTGGGACTAGGCCCCCTACCCGGCTCCCTTAGCACCTGGGAGCCGGGTGGCGGCCCTGCCCCCCTCTGCCACTGCTGGTCACTGTCTGTAGGCGATCGGCGGGTCTATCAGGCCCCCACTTGCACCCGCCTTGGCTTGGCACTGCTTGCTCACCTGTTCCACCATCCCGCCATGGTCCCGCTCTCATCAGGGTCCATCAGGACCGGCAGTGCATCCACTGCCGCCCGCTGCCAGCGCTGTGTTGCCAACACCTGCCATGTTCTGCGCCGTCCCCTGGTGGTCAGTGCACATCATAGTGAGTGGTTGAACTCCCGGTCGAACGACCGCCTGAGTGGACAATTTGCATAGTAGGCTTTTATTATATAGGGTATTTTAATTTCACTTACTCATTATCTATTTATTGAGGGTCTTCTGTATTCCAGAAACTTGCTATTCCTTACTATTTCAATTGGTATAGAAACCTTCTTTTATGTCTCTCTATCCTCTCCCCTCTTACATATTTGTCTTAAGTATTCCCTCTACATATGCAGAGCACAACATCAGATGTTATAAAATTTTCATTTCAGTAATCTAATATGATTTAGGAAACTCATGAGAAGTAGCATAGTTCAGCCCATTGACATTACCTTGGCAGGGGAGTTTGAGTGCTGCTTGCTTTTGCTAAGCAGGTGAGGGAAGATCAGCTCTCTACTTGGTCTCACTGAAATATCAGAGAGGTGTTTTTTATTGGTGTTGGCTTGAGCCGGGGCGGAGAGGGGGGGGGGGGAGTATTGCTAAAGGGTTTTCTGATAGGCTACTGTTTTCCTAGGCCTTTGGTGAGAAGAAATAGGCATTTTTTTGGAGCTTTATTTGTCTGACCCTCTAGGTTGGAGGCGTCTCCAGTGTCCTTTCCTGGATATATGGAGACAGTAGGGAAAGGTATCTTGTTCCTTCATTTGCAAGATTGGTTCACTGTCTATTTCTTATTTCTGCCTTTCACTTTTCCTATGATTGTTTATTATGTTAGGTACAGGGTTTTTTACTTGTAAGAGGGAGAACCTGGAAGGAATGAGGCTACTCAATGTTGATCAGATTGCCTTATCATTTATAAAATGGGAATATTATGTTCTCTTTTTTTAAAAAAATATATTTTATTGATTTTTCACGGAGAGGAAGGGAGAGGGATAGAGAGTTAGAAACATCGATGAGATGAGAGAGAAACAATGAACAACTGCCTCCTGCACACTCCCCACTGGGGATGTGTCCACAACCAAGGTACATGCCCTTAACCGGAATCGAGCCTGGGCCCCTTGAGTCTGCAGGCCGACGCTCTATCCACTGAGCCAAACTGGTTAGGCCTGTTATGCTCTTTTTATTGCAGGTCGGTTTTAGGAATTATTGGACTTATGATGTAGAATATGGAATTTTTTGGGAAAAAAGTAATGCATTTAAATACTAAATGCCATTTGTTGTACCTTAGAATTCAAAAGCTGGAAGTGGGGGAAAGTCACAAATTACTTGGGATAATCCTGGTGAGTTAGAAGGCTACATTCAAAAGCTCCAAAGTGCTGCTGACCGACTTGCCACTGAAAATAGAAAGCTGAGAAAATGGCACACTACGTTTTGTGAAAAGGTATACTTTATTTATAAAATTGACTGAGCTATGAATAGTATTGTTTAAAGTAATTAGAATATAATTTAAAATAACTTCTTGGGAATAAATTGAGACTTAAAGTTGTAAAAATAGAACAGAGTTCAATTTATACTACGCTTTGTCCAACGTCCCCTGTTAAGAACTTATATTACCATATTAGAGTTAACAAAACTAGGAAATAAGCTGATTTTGAATTTTGCAGTTTCTCCACTATTCCTTTTTCTTTTTCAAGGATCCAATCCAGGATCCTATCTTGCATTTAGTTGCTGAGTCTCTGGAGTCTCCTCCTCCTCAGTCTTTGCTTGTTTTTCATGACCTTGAAACTTTTGATGAGTACTTGTCACTGATCTTGTAGATTATCTCTAGATTTGGGTTATATGGTATTTTCTCATGATTAAGTTAGCGTTATGGCATTTGGGCTGGAATGTCACCGAAGTGCTGTTTCGCCTTTCTCAGTGCATTGATCAGGTATTGGTATGTCATACTTAGGTTGAGTTAACCTGGATCACTTAGTTAAAGTCGTGTCTGTCCAGGTTTTCCACTGAAAAGTTACCATTTCAGGTGATACTTTGAGACCGCTCTAATTTTTAACAGGTGGTAATTCTTATGAATATTGATCTGCTTCGGCAACAACAGCGTTGGAAAGATGGATTACAGGAATTGAGAACTGGCTTAGCAAGTGTAGAAGCACAGGTAGAGTATGTTTTACTTTGAAATATGTCTACACTTTGAAATATGACCGTTTCAGAGAATATATGAATTTAATATATGAGTTGCTGAAAAGTTTATCAAGGTTATTTATAAACCTTTACTAATGAATTACTGATAAAATTAGAATTTGATTGAATTATACATAAAGACCATAAAATAACAATGCATTTACATTTAAAAATATAAGAAATTTCTATTTGTCTTACGGAATACCAAATCTCTCAATTCAGAGTTTATAGTTTTTCTGATGTGGTGCTTAACTATTTATCATTCATTAGTTTTTCTTTTAGGTAATTGTGACATCTGTAGAACACAAAGTTAAGTTTAGGCAGAAGCCTAATGATTGAAATAACTCTGTATTAGAACTTTTTCCTTTTTTGGGCAAAATTTCAGTTCTACTCACATTTTTATATAAGAAATGATGTAAAGAAAAGCAGTTAGCACAGCACCTGCCACATATAGTATGTGGGATGTTGGTTGAATATGAGTTAGGTGTCTTATACATTTGCATATGTATATATTTTTGAAAAAAATATTTTTATTGATTTCAGAGAGGAAGGGAGAGGGAGAGAGAGATAGAAACATCAATGATGAGAATCATTGATCAGCTGCCTCCTGCACACCCATTACTGGGGATCGAGCTCGCAATCCGGATATGTGCCCTGACCAGGAATTGAACCATGACCTCCTAGTTCATAGTTGAACACTCAACCACTGACCTATGCGCGGCTGGGCTGCATATATTTTTTAGTTCTTAGAACTTTAAGAAAAAACCCCAAACATTGAAGTGTTAGAATTGATATATTTATGGTTATATGGAAGCAAAAGATTATATAAACTATCCTGAGCATTTTAATATTTAAACTTAACATGTTTTAAAATGTGGAAGGTTTATTTAGGGGGTGAGAAGGGAAGGGAAGAGCTATACTCAATGGGGATTTTTGAAAAAGGACTAAAAAATTCACAAAAACACTGTTGTTCTTTTTACTGTAAATATAAAGTCTGATTCTAAAATCTACTTATATTTATAACTTAATTTTAAAAATTTTACTGATTTTTGTATTCCATTTATAAACATGAAAATTAGCGATTTTCTTGTTTGACTTTATATAACCTCTCAGACTACAAGTAGTAATTAAGGAGTTGCTTGTTTTAAGATATTTAAAAATAAGTTTTTGATTGCTTATAATTTTACTCTATATGATATGAAAGCATTAACCCTCATTCTACTACCTAATTTTTAAATAAAAAATGTAAATATAACATATTAGGGATTCCAAGCAAGTGACATGCATGCGTGGAAGCTGCACTGGAATCATCAGCTGTACAAAGCTCTGGAGCATCAGTATCAGATGGGCTTAGAAGCACTTAATGAGAATCTTCCCGAAATAAATATAGACTTACTGTACAAGTAAGATTTTTTTGAAACCCAGTTTATTTTTCATTCTAAAATTTTCTAATAACTTATATCTTAAAGTTACTTATTTACTTGCAGACAAGGACGGTTACAATTCAGGCCTCCTTTTGAAGAAATCCGTGCTAAATATTACAGAGAAATGAAGAGATTTATCGGCATTCCTAATCAGTTTAAGGGAGTGGGCGAGGCAGGAGATGAATCTATTTTTTCTATTATGATTGATAGAAATGCAAGTGGATTTCTGACTATTTTCAGAAAAGCAGAAGATTTATTTAGGAGATTGTCGGCTGTTTTACACCAACATAAGGTATGGAACATGTAATTTTTCATCTTTCTGTTATAATATTTCACCTGGTTGGTTGAATTAGTATTACATATACAAACCAATAATTTGCATTGTGTGATATAAAATAAAAATATCGCAAACCAGAAAGCTGGGATTAAGGATTCTTATACAGGGTAGGTTTTTGCGACAGATGATTTATATCTTTGACTATTTGAAGATTGAGAAAGTAGCTTTTTAAAAGATTGTTCTGTCAACTTAGAATGTTGTGCCAATTTTAATTCCTTTTAGGGAAATATATCATTTTCTTCATTCTTTGGAACAAGAGCAATCCATGGAGGGAAGCCTTTGAAGTGAATGAAATTGAGATGATATGATTAAACATTTTGCTTTTGTTTAAGTGTATTATTACCACTAACTCTAAAGATAAATCCTAATTGCATTCATTGCTCATTGATATGATTCTAAGACTATGACTAGGAATTCAACCAGTTTTTTAACTGCCACTGCAATGCTTCTGCATTTTAAGTTTCTAGAATAAATTGAATATGAATATTTTCAGATTTGAAGCTCGGAGTGGCTCTTGGCTTAAAAGTAGTGAGTCTATCTTAGTATATATCAAATTTGATAAAAGAACATAAACTAAGGGTTTTTTAGGTCTCTTCAACAAAGTTTTATGATCACTCTATTTTTATATTGTCATTAGAGGCCAGGTGCACAGATTCGTGCACCGGTGGGGTCCCTCAGCCTGGCCTGCGCCCTCTCGCAATCCGACATCCCCCGAAGGATGTAGTAGTACGCGAAGTGGCAGGGAGCTGGGGAGGAGCCCGAGTGCTTGGGCTGGGTGGCACGCTGCTCCTGCTCATTCCAGTCCCGCTGCGCCTGCTGCTGATGCTCAGTAGCGCACTGCCGTGGAGCCATGAGAGGCTTGTGCAGCTGCGTTCACCAGCTGTGAGCCTGGAGTCTGGTGCCCGTCAGTCAGCTGAGTGGCATTCCTACTGTGGGATCACACTGACCACCAGGGGGCATCTCCTGCATTGAGCGTCTACCCCCTGGTGGTCAGTGTGCATCATAGGGACTGGTTAAATAGTTGTTTGATAGTTTGGTCGCTTAGGCTTTTATATATATAGATGTTTCCCCTGTTCATTCTTTAGATGCCTAGTAATGATTGTATTTATATACTTAAGTTGAAATTTACTTGCAATTACACTTGTCCCTTTTTATTGGTTTGACCCTAATGTATATTAATAGTTGGACCATAAACTTTAAAATGTTAATTTATTAGTACTATTTCTTTAATGATATTTTTCATTCTTAGGAATGGATTATAATTGGGCAAGTTGATATGGAAGCTCTCGTGGAAAAGCATCTTTCTACTGTTCATGATTGGGAAAAAAATTTTAAAGCACTGAAAATAAAAGGAAAAGAAGTAGAACGACTTCCAAGGTATGAGAAGTTAAAGTGATAGTTCTTATGTACCAGAACAGCTTTGCCATGGGACAGTACTCTTCACTTAGTGGCAAGAAGTCAAATCAGTTCACACCTCCTCGAGCTCAGCTGTGACACTTGAATAGCATCTGAGTAGGGCTGTTGACACTGAGAAGGTTCTCTTCTGAGGCTCTGTTGGTGGAACATATTTGGGTAGACTAGATTGGGGAGGAGGATTCTATACGGATTTGGCATGAGGATCTAATATTTGATACGCATAGGCACTGTCTAAGAATGCTAAGAAGCTACTGCTGAGAGCACAGCAAAGGATAGAAAACTGATGACATTCGACTCTGCTTTAGTGCTGCTCTGTTTCCTTCCAGATGCCCTGGGAGGCACACAGTATAGTGCTGCACCTAGTATTGCCCTAAATGTGGAGGAAACCCTCAGAGGGGCATCTCATAAACCAGTTACTTGAGAATATATCCCCCTCACCATCTGAAATTCATATAACTGGAACCACTTTATAATAAGCTCTATGAAAGGCCTTGTTCAATTATGCATATAGTATCTGTAAAGGAAAATACCATTTTTATTAATTCATTTTTTATTCTTTCTATAAATATTTAGTGAGCATTTATAACATGTAGAATTTTGTCCTATGAGAGTACAAAGATGAAGAAGACAGATTTTTTTTGTTAACTTTGTATAATTTAGCCCTTATATGAGATTTTCCTCAGGTGAACAAGTCTGATTCAACCTCTGTTTGTTTAGAACATTAAAATTTGCATTGAGAGTACCATGCAAAGAATTAGTGTTCTTAAAAACACATGCCATTTTTCCTGATTATTAAAATACTGCATTTGTTTTATAATTTTTAAAAATAGTTTTAAAATTTTTGATTACTGTTGATATACAAGATTATATTAGTTTCAGGTGTACAACCCAGTGATTAGACATTTATATAACTTACAAAGTGATCACCCTGATAAAACTAGTACCTACTGACACCATACATAGTAATTATAGTATTTTTGACTATATTACCTATGCTGAACTTTACATCCCCTTGACTGTTCTGTAACTATCAACTTTACACGCACTGAAAATAAAGTACCTTTCCCACCCATTTTGTAATA
>NW_005878628.1:0-7547 GCF_000147115.1 Myotis lucifugus | reverse complement strand
GCTAGGAGACTGCAGCCCACATCTATAAAACCAGAGGTAGCTGGCCATTTATCACTCCCTAGGAGAACTGCTTAATTGTTTTACACTGTTTTTGTGGGGCTGCCTTTCTGAAAGCCTTGATGGTGAAGAACGCATGGGACACGGGGCACGGGGAGAGCATGTTTGCTCCCCTGCGTATGTGCCCCCTGGACAAGTCAACAGGGTCCAGCATATACTACTTCTGAAGTAAAAAAAATTAAAAATCAGGAGTCAGCCCAGCACCTAAGGCCTTGATTATAGCTTTTTTTTTACTTTAATATAAGAAAAACATTAATAAATAAATATTTTTATAGTCTCTAAATTTAAAATATCCAAATAGGAGCTAAAGTACATAGAACATATTCTTTAGTAGAGTTATACTCTTCTTCACATCACTGACTCTCTTCATTGAAGGACTAGCTTCTGTGAACACAGGCTAGGTTATTATTTCAAACAAATTGAATACAAGATCAGTTTGGATTACAAGGGGCATGCAATTTGGCTAAAAAATTAAAGCTTTTTAATATTATGAAGTAGATTTATAACCCTAGTAATTAAATTCTTTCAAAAAATGTGTTACACATTGTAAGGTTTTAAAATGATTCTTAACTAAATATGATTTTAATCCCAGAGGATGTGGACAATGTCAAGAGACATTTCTGGCTGTCACAACTCAGGGAGGGTGCTGCTGGCATCCAGTGGATAGAGGTCAGGGTGCTGCTAAACAATTTATAATGCACAGCACAACCCCCCACAATGAAGAATATCCGGCCATAGAGAATGATCTTCCCATGGCCTAACCTCCAATTTAATTATACTTTATTACACTGATTTTAATGTTTCTTATACTTTCCTTTTGTTTGAATTCTGTTGGTTTGTAATTATTTTTGAAACTTCAGGCTTTTAAGTGTATATTTCAAATTAGTAATACCCAGGATATGAGCATGGGCATGACAAATGGGAACTCTCCTACACTATGATTTAAGCTGTTAATTAGCACAACTGTGGAGATGTGTATGGGTAGTTTTAAAATACACATGCCTTTGACTCAGATTTCATCCATTTTAAAAATTTCAATCTTTATTATTTCATATAATCTATTGAATATCCTTTCAGTACAAGACCCCCTTTACCAGATATCTTCATTGGCTTCTTCTAATCAGGACTGGTTACTGTCAAGAACTTATGCAGTCAGAGCCGGTTTGGCTCAGTGGATAGAGCATTGGCCTGTGGACTGAAGGGTCCTGGGTTTGATTTCAGTTAAGGGCACGTACTTCAGTTGCAGGCTCTCTCAATAGTCTGGTAGGAGCACATGCAGGAGGCAACCAATCAATCTTTCTCTCTCTCTGCCTCTCTCTCTCTCTTCCACTCTCTCAAAAAATGAATTGAAAAAATATCCTCTGGTAAGGTTTAACAAAAACAAAAATTTAAGCTATTAATCATTCTGGGCATTTGGTAGCTTTTTTAGTCTGTAATCTGATTCATTTAAGTCTTGAAAAGTTTTCCATAACTTTGATAAAATTACATCCTCCATTTTCTCTGCTATCTTTTTTTGGAACTTATGTTTGGACATTGGGCTTTCTATATTGTTCCTCTTATGTTTAAACATTTTTGCTCCTGTATTTATCTCCTTTCATTTTTTAAAATTCTATCTTCTGAGAAATTTTCTCAATATTATTTTCAAACTCTTCTATGGAAAATTTTATTTTTGTAAATGCTCTAAAATTTTAGAAGTTCATTTTAATCTTTCTTTATTATGACTAGAGGCCCGATGCCCAAAATTTGTGCAAGGGGCTCGGCCCCTGCCTGCCGTGGCAGCCGCCTCTGCCTTGGCCCTCGCAGCCCTGGCTTCGTCTGGAAGGATGTCCGGAAGACACACTCTGGGTCTAATTTAGCATGTTATGCTTTTTATTATTTATAGGATATGCATTACCCTTTCCTTTTCTGGTGGATGCAATAATCATCCCTAAATTAGAAGGATTTTTATTCTTTCCCAGGGATCATCATTTTATGGCTTTTTTCATTAGGTTTCCTCAAATTTTTGTTGGTTTACAGTTGTGACTACACAAAAGAGTTTATTTTTGTATTATTATTATTCATTATTATATTATTTTCCATAAGAACAACTGTAAACCTACTTTTGCTGAATCCTGCACATTTTTGCTCTTCATTATTTTAAGAGTGAGATTTTAAAAGCTAATTATAGGCTTTATATATGTTGGCAGAGATTTTAGTTGATGGACTTGCTTTGACACAATTGAGTGGGGTGCTTGCTTTGTGGGAGACACCTACATGACTTAATAGAGAGGTCTATTCTCTCAGGTCATTTGGTGGAAATAAAAATATAGTTGCTGTGGTCTTCTTGCAAAAGAATTGGCAAGAAATGTATTTCTTATTTCCCCTCCTCTTTGGGAGTGGCCTCTAAGAAAAGCTAAGACAGGTGTGCTGCTATTGGTTTAAAAATAAATAAGCCCTTGCCGAAACCGGTTTGGCTCAGTGGATAGAGCATCGGCCTGCGGACTGAAAGGTCCCAGGTTCGATTCCGGTCAAGGGCATGTACCTGGGTTGCGGGCACATCCCCAGTAGGAGATGTGCAGGAGGCAGCTGATCGGTGTTTCTCTCTCATCGATGTTTCTAACTCTCTATCTCTCTCCCTTCCTCTCTGAAAAAAATCAATAAAATATATTAAAAAAACCATAAAAATAAATAAGCCCATTAACCAAAGCAATGGCTTCAACCTTCTTTTGGGATCAAGTCAGTGACATTGTTAAGTGTCTAGAGGTGATGTAGGTCATCCTGAGCTACCTAATTGCTGAAATACTTTGTCTGGTTCACTTTGTGGTTTCACTACAGTTGATACTCTCTTCCATCTATTCAATTTTCAGAAAAAAAGAGTTATTCTTTAAGAAAAATTTTTATTTGTTCATATAATACAATTAATATTTCTTAAAAGAGCCAGAGAAGGCAAGCTGAAGATAGTAAGGAAGTATGTTGGACAAAAAGAAGGAAACATACTATCAATGGTTAAATTCATGGAGAAATGATTTGGTAATGGTGAAATAGGAAAGAAGAAGACCCATGTAGCAATGGGAGATTTTCTCATCTTTGTAAACTTACTCAGACTCTCGAATTTTTCTGATAATTAAATGTGAGCAATAGGTGAGTGTTGGTTTCAATTGAAAATGGCAGCCAATAATTGAGTGTTTGATTTAGGTACTCAGCAAGGGAATCAGCCTGTCTATTTGGAGAAATAAATGAGAGGTGATAGAAACAAGTAGTAGGCAGTAAGTAAAAAAAATTAGGCAAAAACTTTCTCAAACATAGTTGAGAAAATAGGTTGGTTTTTAAACTTAGTTGTATACAGAGTAGCTATGATTTTGGAGTGGTAGTTGAAATCTGGGAAGTCAAAGTGTAACCACAACAAAGGTTACATCCATAGAGACCCAGGACTTTGGTCCTTTGGGTGAGAGAGAGCTTCTATCCAGTACCCTGGATAGCTCCCAGGGATGCCAATAGCCCTAAGGTCTTATTGAGATTGCCATTGTTTTCTCCTGCAGATGAAATTCTCTATGTAGGCTCCACTTAGTCACCAAGAGGTAAATTAACACTCCCATTTCACCTATGAGCTTTTGTTTTTCTCACCAAACTTTCAGGGCCAGATCTTCAGAAATCACCTCAGGCTTGACAGAGTATCTTGCCTCTAAAGAATCTAGCAGACTTATTTGGGGAGAAAAAGAGTATATAGCTCAGGTTTATCTTCTGGAGTTTTCATTATTTTGTATTATTACTTCTTTATTTTGAAAAATGTACTGAACCTTGCTTCAAATTTTAAAAATGTGAATTAAAGCTAAATTTATTTTTTGTTCATCTTTTTTGTTGTTATTGTTGTTAATCCTTACCCGAGGATATTTGTTCCATTGCTTTTCAGAGAGAGAGAGAGAGAGAGTGGGAGGGAGGGAGTGGGGGAGAGAGAAACATCGATGTGAGAGACACATGTTGACTGGTTGCCTCCCTCACTCACCCCAAATTGGGGCAGGGAGCAAACCCACAAACACAGTACATGCTTTTGACTGGGAATTGAACCTGTGACCTGTGAGCTTGGGTCAACACTCACTACTGAGCACACCAGCCAGGGCTTGTTCATCTTTTTGGGAGACATGCAGATAATATCTAGTGATTGAGAGGGAAAAATAGGCCCTTGTATACAGTAAAGGTAATGATTTCAATTGCTAGAAAGTAATTTGAAAATTCCTATTAAAAATTCATTTAAACCAGTAATTACAGTACTCAGTTGAGGAAATGTTAAGAGAATTATAAAAGAAAATTTAGATATGAACATCAATTACAGATTATTGTATATTCCAGACACATTATTAGTAAAATTTTTTTTGCTTCATTCAAAAGGGATATGATCCCTTACATCATGAAATTTACCATTTAAGAAGGCAGCAAAAATATTCAACAAAGATCACATAATGAAATACATAATCACAAATAATAAAATCTGTGGTGTATATGTAATAAGAGCAATGATACTGAGCATGGACAGGTACTGTGTCTCTGGAATCCCCTGTAACTTTCTGAATAGTGTTGTTGAAATAGATATGGCTGAGGACATCAAACAAAGCATCCTACATCATGGAATATCTTGCTTCTCAAACTACCCTGAGGCTAATTCTATAATTCTGAGACAAATACAGATATTAGAACACTAAAATGAGTTCACTTCTTTAAAAAAAGAACAAGAAAAAAAAAGAATTATTGGTAATCATTGCTCTCAATTCCTAAGCAACTCCAGACTAAGATATGAGATCCTTAGTGCCACCATCTTGTTTCATTATTAGTAGCTTGATCCAAAATGCTAATTCTCAACATTTGGAGAATTTGCTGAACTGAAATTAATATTACAAAATGCCTATGGTGACAATATGTTGGTGCTCCATTTGCAGCTCTTATTCCCTGTCTTCCATGATTATAGATGTATTTTCTGCTCTTTGTTGGAGCTACATCCACTCTATATACTGGGGAGCAAGTAGGAGTGTTTGCTTTATATACTGGGGAGCAAATAGGGGTGTTTGCTTTAGAAGAGCAGTCTATCTGATGCTCTGGTTAGTAACCAGCCTAAGTTCATCTTATTTTGCTATATGGTGGACTGACTGTGGTTATAACATTCATCTGAGAAAGCACGGCCCATCTGAAGTCCTGTAGCATTGTTGTGTTTTAATGGAATAGGATTAAAATTATCTCTGGGCAGCAGGGCCTCCCAGTCACAGTGGAGCTTGTTTTCTGCCTAAGGGCACTGCACTGAGAAGACAATGGGGACTTAATTCAGCTTGTACTCCTTTAGCCAAGGCCCTAGGAGGGCCTCCATCTGCCAGAGGTAGGCTCTCAGTGAGCAGTGGGTGGTCTTGCAGGCCAGAAGATATCTTGGCCATCTCCCAGCTTGTTGGCAGAGGAACTCAAATAGGCATCTCAAATTAAGATTGATGAAGAAATTGAGCAGTTGGTACAGCTTCCTTGTTGGAGACTTTTCCAGTGAAGGGAGCTTGAGTATTCCAGGAGAAACAACTGCAAGCTTCAGTGAAGTGGAGATGAATGAGCTGAGACATATAATGCATCTTGCAGTAGCACTGGCTTCCTGGAAACACAGTGAGTCTTAATGGCTTAGACAAGGGGGTCTGGAAGATTTCACAGGGGCCCATTTCGGGGCTCACTATTGCCGTTAATTATTCATCTGCATTAGTCTTAAAAATTCTTCAGATTAAGCTAGAAAAAAGGTGGAAGTGAGACTCCGTGGCTGTGTCCGCTGATCCACATATGTGGCCTGTTTTATTTCTCTATTACCACATCCCTTAACTAAGACGGGGGGAGGGCAACTTCTCCCAGAGTACCTAAGGCTCACAGAAATTGGTGAATGGAACTGCCCACTAATTGTTAATAATATTTTAATTGCCGATATGAATCCTAGTTATAATAGCAAATCCAAAAAATTGTCCAGACTTGAGTTTGATGGAGACCTTGGTTGATTAATTTCAAGTGAAAAACAGGACAATGATACAGATCATTCATAATATTATTTTATCTTAATCAGATGCTTAGTTATTAACCCCATCAAAGTACTGAGAGAACCCTTTTGTAGTGTGGTGAATTTGAGAAAATTCAGATAAGTTTTTAATGATTTTAATTTCTGTCTTACAACTCAATTACGTCTTCCTTTTTCTCAACTATTTTTTAGCTGTTGATCTTTGATGGCAACAGAATATGGAATTCACATAAAATGTTGCAGCATGAAATGATAAAATCATAGGAAGACCCAAATCAGAGTACCCTGAGACACTAACTAGATTGAAATGGGAAACAGGCCTTGGTTTTATCCTTCATTTTGTGCCAAACTTAAATAGGGTAAACTATGTTATAAACATAAATCATACATAAACGATTAGTACTCAGATGGTCAAAACCAGGGTTTGTATAATTCAAATCTATACTATAAATAATAAGAATTTTCATGTTTTATGTAAGAACACTGTGATTGCTGGACCCTCATTTTGTAGAGGTAATAAGGTCATAAGAGAGGTATCTTACCTCTGCTTTCTAGCTATCATATTGAAACAGGAATTTTAGGAGTAAAATAGGACAGGTTTAGGAAGTTTTAGAAATTTTGGAAATTAAGGGGACCATGGAGGAAGCACAGGGCTGCAGAGTAGCAGAAGGTATATTTCCATAGAATGGGGGAGCTGGGAACAGCAAAAGGTCTATATTTACAAAATAAAGAGAAGCAACCCCTTCATCCAGAAGGAGGAGAAGAAAGCCCAAAGGGAATAGGAAAACAATAAGGAAGGAGATCGGGAGAACCTCACTTGTATCACGTTAGGTTCGACCTTTGAGCCCAGGAGTTACTATAGTAACCAGTCTAAGGGAATAGTGACCAATCAGAGGGAATATCAGGGCACCAGGATCTGCAGCCTTTGTAAGCCATAGGGCAGTGATGGCGAACCTATGACACGCGTGTCAGAGGTGGCACGCAAACTCATTTTTTTTGGTTGATTTTTCTTTGTTAAATGGCGTTTAGTATATAAAATAAATATCAGAAATGTAAGTCTTTGTTTTACTATGGTTGCAAATACCAAAAAATTTCTATATGTGACACGGCACCAGAATTAAGTTAGGGTTTTTCAAAATGCTGACACACCGAGCTCAAAAGGTTCGCCATCACTGCCATAGGGAAAAGGAACTCAGTGGGACCCTTTCCCCCTCCCTATGTGGGAATCCATTCTGTGGAACTCTTTCCCTCTCCCCATGTGGGAGTCTGTACTTCTTCTTCAATAAATCTCCACCTTTGCTATACCACTTTCTGTCCGTGGATTCATTCTTTGATTCCAGTGGACAAAGAATGCGGGTCCCAGCCCAAAAATTCGGTTTCAATATGATATATTTTTGTGTTGGGGTAGAAAAGAATGTTTTAAAAGAAGGCATGGAAAGTTCAACATAAATAGTTTTAACTTCAGCATTCTAGAAGTTGCTGAAAA
>NW_005878627.1:0-7547 GCF_000147115.1 Myotis lucifugus | reverse complement strand
CTTTGGGAAGTACACGGTTGTTTATCCCGGTGTTGGAACTAAAATGGAAGTGGTCTGATAGCAGGCACCCGTTCACACACAGGTTGAGTAACGTGAATCTCACGGCTGTCACACAAAAAGGTGAACTCAGAGGTTGTACCTTCCACTTTGTCCTTTAGCCATTCAAATAGCCTATCTCATCTCAGGGCCTGAACATCTCCTCCTGATATGTTCACCTCTGTGTTTTTCATTTGATTCCCATTTTCTTCTGATGTCATACCTCTATCTAGTCACTAAAGTGTTGTTATTTTTTTTATAATATATTGATATCTGCAACTGTTCTCTAGTGCAATTTACTTTTATTTAGTTCCTCACTCACCTGCTTAAATCTATTTAAAGGTGGAAAATAATTTGGCCTTTTTAATTGGAAAACTTTACTTTTAGAGCAATTTTAGGTTTGTGGAAAAATTGAACAGAAAGTACAGAGAGTTCCTATATACTCTGTGTCCCACATGTGTGCAATTTCCCCCACTATAGACATCCTGCACCACAATGGTGCCTTTGTTATAATTGATGAACTCTCACTGACACATCATCATCATTCAAAGTCCATTCTTGGTGTTTTACCTTCTTTGGGTTTGGAAACATTTATAATTTTATGTTTCCGCGATGGTCACATCATACACCATAGTTTCACCATCAAAAAATCCTCTGTGCTCTGTCTATTCAGCCCTAACTCCTGGCAACCTAACTGATCTTTTCACTGTCTCCATAGCTTTGCCTTTTTTGTCATATGGTTGAAATCATAGCCTGCTTAGATTGGTTGTTTTCACTTAATTATATGCACTTAATAGTCTTCCTTGTCTTTTACAACTTGATAGTTCATTCTTTTTAACATTGTATAATATTCCTTTGTTTGGGTGTATCACAAGGTATTCCATTCACCTACTGGAGGTCACCTTGGTTACTTCCAAATTTGGGCATTCATTAGTAATTTTTTTTTAATTGCAATAGGGGCCTGACACTCTTCTGGGGACCTTTACATAGACAATCATAATTCTCAGAACTACTTATGATGGTAACTGTTTGGAGAAGCTAAGGTTCAGAGAAGTTAGGTGACATACCCCAAATCACCAAGTTGGTTGAAACTGCATTTCAACATAAAGTCTACAACCCAAACTACTGCCCAGGAATGGCATGCATATCACTCCTCTGGCCTCCCTTGGCCACAGTACACATTGCTGGTTGAGTACAGCATTTTTTCTTGTGATTCCTACTTCAATATAAGCTGCCAATATTAATCAATTACAGATGGCATACAAAATGAAAACTAGCTGACATTCTTGCTATAAAAAGATGTCATCTATCACCTTAAGCATAAATGTTCAGCTTTCACCACATTTTGGTTGACATCAATGAGGTATAAATTTTATTATGATTAATATAATGCCCTAATTCAAGAAGAAGTGATAGACCCTTATGATCCTTATAATAACCTTTTGATACATTAGTAACAATGTCTTAATTCTGTTAAATTATTGAAATGTAGTCTTTACCAACCTTATTCACTTCTATCTCCATGCTTAGTAACAGACAGAATACTCTAACATCTGGCCTTTGTTCTGTATATGCAAATGCTTTCCACATATGCAAGGAGTTGAGCTTCAGTTACCATTCATGCAGGAACAATATCTCTGTTACTGTGAGGACTGCAGACCAGCAGACAGAGCCTCAGAAAAGACATCCAGTCCAGACTGTCTTGTGGTGAACACCTCACACTATCCCACAGTGAACTTGAGCTTCTGAATACACCAAGGTCTTCTAACTTTGTGTTATTTACTTATTTATTTTTAATAACTATCTTTTACATTTATTTATTTATTTATTTTTATTGAATGTATTGGGGATGGCACTTGTTAACAAAATTATACAGGTTTCAGTTGCACAATTCTACAATACATCATACACTGTATTGTCTGTTCAACACCCGAAGTCCTTCCATCACCATTTACCCTCCCCTGTGTTGTTTTTAATGTATGACTGCAGTCATGTCACATAGTTTTAGAATCTTGATTTATTAAAATGCAAGATATTTCTATTGGAGGTCTAGTGTATTATATGCTATGTAACAAACTGCCACAAATTTAGCAGTTTAACACATCATGCATGTATTATCTCATAGTTTTTGTGGGTCAGCACTTCCAGGCACAGCTTAGCTGTGTCCTCTGCTTAGGGTTCCACAAGGCCAAAATCCAGGTGTTGACTGGGCTGTATTGTCATCTGGAGACTGGACTGGGGAAGAATCCACTTCAACTTCACTCAGATTTTTGGCGGAATTGAATGTGAGTCTGCTAAGGGAAGAGTCTCATATGATGTAACTTAATTAAGAGAGTGGCATTCTATAATATTTGTCATAGTCTACTGGTTAAAAGCTCACTCAGAGTGAGAGGATTGCACAAAGACATGCATACCGAGAGGAGAGGATAATAAGGACCACCTTAGACTGTCCACCCCTAGAAACTAGAACAGCTGGTCAAAAGGGAATTGGTGAGAATTCAAAAAAACCTGGGACTTCATCCTGACTCTCAGACTAAGTAACATTTTGGATTTGAGACAAGTGAGTGTTATAGAAACTTCGTTTTTTTAATCTGTTATATGAGTGCTTCATTGGACAATCCCCTAGGGTTCTATAAATCTTCATGGAAGCCCTTATCCTCTCCAGGCTTCAGTTTCTTCATCTGGAAGATGACCAGTGATGCTCAAAGGTTATTTCCAGACTTGACAGTCTATGGCCTGAGTAATCTCATGTAGGTTAAGTTCTGGCCCATTATTTCAGCTTAATTGTTGTGCCATGTAAATGGAAGAGGAACAGTGTCCACAGTACAGAGACTGGTGCTCAAACACCAAGGAATAGCCTAGATCCCCTGCCCACACTCTTATATTTTAAACAACCCCTTCTTTTCAACAGAACATAATATTCTCATGTCCATGCAGACTAGCCATTCATTTGAGGCTTTGACACAGTCATGAATCCTTGGTTTTCCTTGGAACATCTAGGAGGTCTAGGGCCAGGTTCATCGTGATCTTCAAACTTTAATATAAAGTTTCACCTATTGCCCTGCCAGTTAGCCAGTTAGTTGGAGCATTATCCCAATAGCCAAGATTGTAGGTTCAATCCCTGATCAAGGTACATAACAAGAATCAACCAAGAAATGCATTAAGAGGTAGAACAACAGATCAATGTTTTTCTTCCCCTTTCTCCCTCTCCCTCTCCATCTCCCTCTCAAATCAATTTAAAAAAATAATGAAAACACACAAACATATATATTTTTATATCTATATCTATATTTATAGCTATATCTATATCTATCTATATCATCTATATCTATACCTATATCTATATAGTTGTACCTCCTACCTGGCTTATTTCTCCTCTCTTACATAGAATCTCTGAGTTGTTTATGTAGCCCTAGACTCACCCCAGTGCTATAACCAATATCAACATGGTCAGAGGGATATTGGCAGACCCTTAAATGTTATTTACAGTAAATATTGGTGGCAACACCTGGGAGAAATGGAGATATATGGGCCATTTCATGAATGCCTACTAGGTGAAGGGGGGTATGATCAAGCTGAGGGAAACTGTAATAAAAGGCTTTCTGGAATCAGTAATGTGGAGCTAGATATTCAAAAACAGAAGTTATCTCACAACCGAAGGTGGTGTGTGTGTGTGTGTGTGTGTGTGTGTGTGTGTGTCACATATGGAACCAGCATATACAAAATAACCAAGACCTAAGGAGTAACATGAGACAGAAAAGGTTATGAAATAACTTGATGCCTTCCTTGGAAAATGGTAATGAACATGGCTAAAACACAGAGTACACTGGGGAGTGGGAGATAAGGCTTCAAGGGCCAGTGTAAGTTTAGTAAGGAAAGGCCCTGCTAGATTATGCCAGGGAATTTGGGTCTGGACATTATCTTAAGGAAAATGGTGAATTGTTAAGACATTTTACCAGATAGGGTATGTATTATATGTATTTAACATCCTCTCTCCCAGAAATTCACCTTGTAAAAAGTATCTTAAGGAAATCATTTGGATAAGTGCAAAAAAAGAAATGAATGTAAGACTGTTCCTGACTTTTTTATGAAACAGTGAAAAGTTGGAAAAAGCCACATAGAAGGTTTCTTAAATAAAATGTTGTATATCTATTAAATGCGCTACAATATAGGCCTTGTGTTGGCATGAGAAGAAAGACATATTATATTATTAAATAAACAGCACAGGTTATACTACAGTGTAGATTACAATCTCATCAATGCAGGCATGTGTAATTTTACATGTATTAAACATATGGAATGATATATCCCAAAGCATTGATTATCCTCAGGATTTACACTTTTTTAAATACATTTATGTTTTGTGTAAAGTTTTTCAAAAAAATAAGAGAGAAATTTATATTTAAAAAAAATAATTCTACATCAAGAAGCTAATTGTAGGGTTGGTATGGATGTGTTGATTAGTTGGGAAAAAACCAAAGTGCACTGTAACCAACATTCACAGATTCCAGTGTTTCAGACAATATATAAATTGATTCCTCTCTCATGTAGCAACTCAAGTAGAGTAAGCAGGCTGTGAGTCCATAAGCCACCAGGGACTCATCTAACCCATCAGGTGCAATATCCTCAAGGTTGATATCTGAGATTTTCCAGCCCTTGTAATTTCCAGAGAGTGAGAAGGAAAGGGGAGAAGAGTGTTCAAGAGTACATCACTTCCTCTTATGCTCATTAGTGAGAATTTAGTCATAGAATAAATTGAGGGTTGAGGGAAGGGTTATCAATCAGCAGTTGGCCATAGGAGCAAAGGATTCTAGATGGGAAGATTGGTTTGCAGGCTGATATATTCATCAAGCTAAGAGATGAGTTCTGTTTTGTGTTACTGTGGGTTTTTAAATGAGTCTTAGGTGTAGAGAATTGGATTAATTGTCACCCTTGGTTCATAGTATATGCTCTCATCATTGGTTCGTATGCTCTCATCTCATTTGTTTGATTGTTTGTTTGTTTCCTATCAAATAAAATACCAGCCTGCATAAAAATAAATTGTTTAGGTTATGCCATATAATAAAGTCCCCCCAAATTCACTGGCTTAAAATAATAATGACTTATTAATTCATGATTCTGTGGGTCAGCAATTTGCCTGGACTCACCTGGGTGGGTCCTACAGTCTGGACAGGTTTGGCTGGATGATCTTAACCTCTACTGTTGTGTAGTAGTGATTGTCAGCTGTGGGTGACAGGGCTGGCCAGGCCATGTTTCTCTACCAGGCTAGTTGAAGTGCATTCACATGGCAGTAGTGGCAGTGTTCCCGGGTAGGCAAAAGAGGCCAAGCTTGGTATGCATCATATTTTCTTTTATCTCATTCACCAAAGTAAGTCACTTACTAATTCCACAGTCAGTGTGGGAGAGGACTACCCAGAGTGTGGATACAGGGAGTCGTGGCCATATGAAGGCCATAACCACAGCAATCTACATATGATCCTCACCTATCTCATCCCTTGTCCCCCCACCTGAGGTAACACTACCCTGAAACTTTTATTCATCAATCCCTTGAGTTCCTTTATATAAAGGGTGTTTTTGTTTGTTTTACTTCATTTTTTATTTTATTTATAAAAAAAGGATATCATGAAGGATGTAACATTTTGGGATTACTTGCTATATAATATATTGCTAGCATATGATATTGTTCTGTATAATCATAGGTTATTTATTTTGATTCTTGTATAATATCCCATTATATAAATATATGACATTTTATTTATCTTTTTATCTAAGAATGGTTTCCAGGTCATGTCCAAATTTTAGCTGCAATGGACAGTACTGCTGTGAATATTCCTGAACATGTCTTCTGTCATTCATGTGAACATATCTTCTATCATTCATTATTTCTCTTGTATAGATCTGGGAGTGAAACTGTGAATATTCAATGTGATGGAATAATGCCAAGGTATTTTCCAAAGTGGTTATGCCAATTTACCAGCAGCAAAATAAGAGACATTCTTTTTAAAAAAATATATTTGTACTGATTTCAGAGAGGAAGGTAGAGGGAGAGAGAGATAGAAACATCAATAATGAGAAATAATCATTGATTGGCTGCCTTCTGCACACCCCATACCTGGGATCGAGCCCACAACCCAGGCATATGCCCTGACCTGGAATTGAAACGTGACCTCCTGTTTCATAGGCTGACATTTAACCACTGAGTTAAGCCGGCCAGTTCCAAAACACCCTATTGATCTACTACTTCTTCATGAGTTTGCAAAGGAGTGTACAATTATATCTTACTAGAGGCCCGGCGCATGAAATTTGTGTGTGGGTATAGTCCCTAGGCCTGGCCTGCGATCAGGGCCATCTTCCCCAGCTGCCCACAGCCAGCCCCGCCTGCCACTGCCACCCACCCCCGGTTCCCTTTTCACTATCGGGTGATCGGTGCCTGATGGCCAGGAGAAGGAACCAAGAAGTCAGCTGTTCCCACCCACACCATGGGTTTCTCTCAGTGTGTGGGGCTACCAGTGGGGCAGGGACCTTGGCCTTGCACCACCCGTGTCCCCCACGACCCACCCCTAGTTCCCGTTCACCATCAGGCAATCAGAGCCTGCTGGCCAGGGGGGCGATCAGGGGGTTGAGGAGCTCCCCCCTGTCACTCACAGAGCAGGGCCGATAAGGGAGTTGGGGCACCGCCCTCTATCACCCACAGAACAGGGCGGATCAGGGGGTTGGGGCGCCTTCCCCTGTCACGAACAGAGCAGGGCGGATAGGGAGGTTGTGGCCCCGCCCCCTGTCATACACAGAGCTGCAGGGCGATCAGGGGATTTGGGCGCTGCCCCCTGTCACGCTGACCCCGGTGCCGGGAGGCATATTACCCTTTTACTATATAGGATAGAGGCCTGGTGCATGGGTGGGGGCCAGCTGGTTTGCCCTGAAGGGTGTCCTGGATCAGGGTGGGGGTCCCCACTGGGGTGCCTGGCCAGCCTGGATGAGGGGATGATGGCTGTTTGCAGCTGGTCACACACCCTTCAGGGTGGGGGTCCCCAGTGGGGTGCCTGGCCAGTCTGGGTGAGGGGCTGAGGGCCATTTTCAGGCTGGCAGGTGACTGAAGCTCCCAACCGCTCCTTTTTTTCTTTTTCTTTTTTTATTCTGGGCCAGCTTTAGCTCTGAGGCTTGGCTCCAGCTCTGAGGCCTCGGCTGCTGAAAGCAGGTATCTGGTTTGTTTGGGTTCTATAATCGAAACACTGTTTCAACTCCAGCTCTGAGATCCTGGCTGGCTGAAACCAGGTTTCTGGGGTTTTGTTTAGCTTCTATATTTGTAACAATGTTTCAAACTGCAAGCTCAGAGGCCAGCAGCGGCAGGCGGGGAACTTTGGAGTCCTCTGTCACTGAAGCAAGCAAGCCTCATGTTCGCTTCAAGCTGCCTGGCTGCTGGCCACCATCTTGCTGGCAGTTAATTTGCATATCGCCCTGATTACCCAATGGGAAGGGTAGCGGTGTGACACCAATTTGCATGTTCTCTTTTA
>NW_005878626.1:0-7548 GCF_000147115.1 Myotis lucifugus | reverse complement strand
AGCCTGTTGTATGTGGTCAACATTTAATTAACTTAGCCCTAATGCTTTGGCAGGGTCAGACCAAATGACTTCTCAGGCTTTATAATGGCCTGTGAGTCAAATGTTTCCCACCCCTCAAATTATAAATTTTATGTTATGAATATTTTAAAAAAATATTGATTTCAGAGAGAGGAAGGGAGATAGAGATAGACACACTGATGAGAAACATTGATCAGTGGCCTCCTTCAAGCCCCCTGCTGGGAATCAAGACCACAACCTAAGCATTTGCCTTGCCCTGGAATATAACTGGTGCATGGTTTGACTCTCAACCATATGAGCCACACTGTCTGGGCTATGTTGTGAATATTTATCATCATTTTAAAAAATAAAGAGGGAAGGAGTATTCAATTGCTTCAAATGCAGATCTGACAATGGATACTATAAAGACATATAAGTGGCCATTGGATTGGCAAAATAAAGAACTTTGGGATTCTAACAATAACATATTTCTATGGCACTGTATTTATACATATAAACTTATATTTAAATTTCTGAGTTTTTAAAATTCTTAACTATCTAAAATGTTTTCATTGGATAGATAGCATATCTAATTATTGTGTCTCTAATAATTTCTATCATAATAGAGTATACTTACTATTAGTTGTAGCTCAGAATTACTTATGGAGTCTGGCAGGTGTGGCTCAGTGTTTGAGCATGGACCTATGAACCAGGAAGTCACAGTTAGATTCCAGGTCAGGACAATTGCCCTAGTTGTGGACTTGATCCCCAGTGTGGGGCATGCTGGAGGCAGCCAATCAATGATTCTCTCTCATCATTGATGTTTCTATCTCTCTCTCCTTCTCCCTTCCTCTCTGAAATCAATAAAAATATATTTTAAAAAATGTTTATGGAATCAATACCCACCAAAAGAGAAAAATCAGTTTTAAAATTCACAAAATATATAAATATAAAAATTCTGAAATGCTATGCTCTTGAAAAGGAGCCTGCCATTAAATAATACAACTTTTTTGTTCACAAACCAAGTTGTCACCTTTCTCATATTTTAAAGTTCTGTAGGGGATTATAGGACTATAGGGATTATAGTACTATTCAATTTTCTGGATTTGTTCCATGCCATACTGCTTCATTTATTTTGGCTCCAGAGCATAGCTCCAACTTGTTTTATTAGCATAATGACTCCTATCAGTCTTCTTTTTCAGATTTTTATTCTAGTTATACTTGTTTGTTTATTTTTCCATAGACATTTATCTAGTTGTAAAAAGATCCTGTAGTTAAATTTCTTGAGATTATATTAATTTGTTAGTATTACTTTGGTAGAAATTGATATCTTTTAATGCTTGTCTGCCCAGAACATTCTATACCTTTCTACTTATTCATGCCATACCATCTTATAGATTTAGAAACACATGTCTATCTTTATATAAAATTTATTTATTTCTTGTTAATATTAAGGTATTTTATCTTTAGGGTTCTTATTGTAAAGGGGTATTTTCTTTCAAATATATAACTCTTTAATGTGTGAAAGCTATTATTTTAACTAGTTAATTTTGTAAGCAACCACAATACTTATTTTTCTTATAAGTAGTTTATAAGAAACAGGGTAGCCTTTGGAATAATAAATGCAGATGGACCCATAGCTCTTATCTTATATTGGAATACATACCATACCAATAAAATATTTATAAATGTGAAAACTAAAACTATAAGAGCACCAAACAAATCTTTAGGAAAATTACTTTTTAAATTCTTTTAAATATTGTAGTGTGTAAAATCTTTGTTACTTTAATGCAATCCCAGAAGACATAAACATTTAATATTGACATACATAAACATACCTACAAAGCAAAAACTATTACAAGTAAAGATGAATGGCCATAGGAGAAAATATTTTTCAATTTATTTGACAGAAAAAAAGGCCAGTTTTCTCAATCCATAAAATATTTTAAAAAATGAATATGTGTAAAAAAGTCTAATTACCAAATAAAAATACATCAAATAATATTAATAAAGTACTCACAAAAATTCTAAGTATATGATAAAAGTACTCAATGTCACTTTAATTTAATAAAATTCATATTAAAATGTTATTAAGTTTCATTTTTTATTTATCATATTGGCAGAGACATTAACATTCCTTTTTACTGAGTTTGTGAGAGAAGAGACACTCTCAAATATTATTGTTTAGGATATAAATTAATATAATTTTTGTAGAGCATTTTGGAAAATCAACCCAAATTATACCTGTACATTCCTTTGATTAGAATTTCTAATTCTCAGAATTTTTATATCCTATACTCATTTTAGCATTGTTTATAATACCTAAAGATTGAAAACAATATAAACATTTTCCAATAATGGTTTAGTTATGGAACTTAAGAGACCAAAAGTACAATATAAAGGTTATGCAAAGTGGAAAGATTTTCATGTATTATTATGACATTATCTTCAATATATGTTGTTATTTTATTTTAATTTTTATTTTTTATTTTATTTATTTATTTATTTATTTATTTATTTATTTATTTATTTTTGCTTAAAGTATTACAAATAGCATTACATATGTCTCCTTTTTTCCACCCCTTGACATTCCCCCGGCCTCCCCAACCCTCCAGTGGCTTGTGTCCATTGGTTATGCTTATATGCATGCATACAAGTCCTTCGGTTGATCTCTTACCACCCCCCCTCCACCCCGAAACCCTCCCCGGCCTTCCTGCTGTAGTTTCAGTCTGTTTGATGCTGCTCTGCCTCTGTATCCATTTTTGTTCATCAGTTTATAATGCTCTTTATTATCCATAAATGAGTGAGATCATGTGGTATTTTTCTTTCATTGACTGGTTTATTTCACTTAGCATAATGCTCTCTAGTTCCATCCATGCTGTTGTAAATGGTAAGAATTCCTTCTTTTTTACAGCAGCATAGTATTCCATTGTGTAGATGTACCACTGTGTTCTAATCCATTCATCTGCTGATGGGCACTTAGGCTGTTTACAAATCTTAGCTATGGTGAATTGTGCTGCTATGAACATAGGGATGCATATATCCTTTCTGATTGGAGTTTCTGGTTTCTTGGAATATATTCCTAGCAGTGGGATTAATGGGTCAAATGGGAGTTCCATTTTTAACTTTTTGAGGAAACTCCATACTGTCTTCCATAGTGGCTGCACCAGTCTGCATTCCCACCAGCAGTGCACGATTGTTCCCTTTTCTCCACATCCTCTCCAGCACTTGTCATTTGTTGATTTGTTGATGATAGCCATTCTGACAGGTGTGAGATGATACCTCATTGTTGTTTTGATTTGCATCTCTCGGATGATTAGTGACTTTGAGCATGTTTTCATATGTTTCTTGGCTTTCTGAATGTCCTCTTTTGAAAAGTGTCTATTTAGGTCCTTTGCCCATTTTTTGATTGGATTGTTTATCTTCCATTTGTTAAGTTGTATGAGTTCCCTATAAATGTTGGAGATTAAACCCTTATTGATGATAACATTGGCAAATATGTTCTCCCATGCAGTGGGCTTTCTTGTTGTTTTGTTGATGGTTTCTTTTGCTGTGCAGAAACTTTTTATTTTGATGTAGTCCCATTTGTTTATTTTCTCTTTAGTTTCCAATGCCCTAGGAACAGTATCAGTGAAGAAAGTGCTTCAGCATATGTCTGAGATTTTGTTGCCTTTGGATTCCTCTAGTATTTTTATGGTTTCCTGTCTAACATTTAAGTCCTTTATCCATTTTGAGTTTATTTTTGTGTATGGTGTAAGTTGGTGTATGTATCTGTCCAATTTTCCCAACACCATTTATTGAAGAGACTGTCTTGACTCCATTGTATGTTCTTGCCTCCTTTGTCAAATATTAATTGAGCATATTGGTTCGGGTCAATTTCTGGGTTCTCTATTCTATCCCATTGATCTATATGTCTGTTCTTCTGCCAGTACCAGGCAGTTTTGAGAACAGTGGCTTTGTAATACAACTTTATATCAGGTATTGAGATCCCACCTACTTTGTTCTTCTTTCTCAGGATCGCTGCAGGTATTCAGGGTCTTTTTTTATTCCAGATGGATTTTTGGAGAGTTTGTTCTAGATCTGTGAAATATGCCGTTGGTATTTTAATAGGAAGTGCGTTGAATTTATAGATTGCTTTGGGTAGTATGGACATTTTAATGATGTTGATTCTACCAATCCATGAACATGGTATGTTATTCCATCTGTTTATGTCTTCCTCTATCTCTTTTTTCAACATCCTCTAGTTTTCTGAGTAGAGGTCTTTTACCTCTTTACTTAAGTTTATTCCTAGGTATCTTAATTTTTTTGGTGTGATGATAAATGGGATTGCTTTTTTATTCTCTCTTTCTGTAAGTTCACTATTGGTGTATAGAAATGCCATAGATTTCTTGGCATTAATTTTGTATCCTGCTACATTGCCGAATTCATTTATCAAGTCTAATAGTTTTTTGATGGAATCTTTAGGGTTTTTTATGTACATTATCATGTCATCTGCGAATAAGGACAATTTTACTTCTTCTTTTCCAATTTGGATGTCTTTTATTTCTTCTTCTTGTCTAATTGCAATGGCTAGTATTTCCAGTACTATGTCAAACAGGAGTGGTGAGAGTGGGCATCCCTGTCTTGTTCCTGTTCTTAAGGGAAATGGTTTTAGATTTTTCCCATTGAGTATGATGTTGGCTGTGGGTTTTTCATATATGGCTTTTATTATGTTGAGGCATATATGATCCTTCTATTCCCACCTTGCTGAGAGTTTTTATCAGAAAAGGGTGTTGGATATGTTGTTATTTTAAACAATTGCAGAAAACACTGCGCACTAAGCTAGCACATGTGCAAAAACAGAGGAAACAATTTATTTCAAAATAGATTTATTTGTGTCATATTTGATTGTTAGATATTTGAAAGCATAGGTATGAAGACTTCCCACTTAACCATAAGTTTTTTATTTTGAACAGGATATATAATTCAATGTGACTCATTTCTAGTTGAAGTCTCTCCAAATACCATGACAATCAGAATATTATCGGGAAAGAGTCAGCTTATCATGACAAACTTGGGCCCTGTTTCAAAGATATTTGTCTTGCTCAGTCTCTAGAGATCTTATCATGAGGAATGTTCAGATGCTGTGGTATTTAAATGACAACTTCATGTTCGCTTCTTCACCCCAGTCAAACTTCAAATAAAACCCCAAATCTTATCACTCTTAGATATCAGCTATAAGAAAGGTAAAAAGAATTCATATAACAGACAATTGTGATGGTTTATACTCCATGGCTGAGTGTATGGCTTTATTAATTTTGCTAAAATAAAGACCATTAACCAGAGCAGGTTTGCCTCTGGACATTTGTTGCTTAAGGTAGAATCCAGACATACTTTAATTTTTGCTATATATACTCTTAATACATTTTTCCTCATGGAGTTTCATGAAATTTGATTGTAACAAACAACAAAAATTGTTTAGCTTCTTCTTTTGCTTCTTCCTTGCTTGCAATGACAACAATAATTGTAGATCTTCCTTTCATTATAAATGGCTATGTATTTCGCTTTAGAAAGTAGAAAGTTGATCATCTCTCATCTGGAATCTGATGAGCAATTAAGCTGGTATCCTATATAATAAAGAGTTAATATGCAAGTTAACCCTCACGCCCTCACAAGATGGCTGCCTACGACCAGGCTGGCAAGGGGGTTAGTGAGGGATAACCAAAAAACTAATGAGCAGGCTTCGTGGGATAACCAGGATGGCAGGGGGGACAGTTGGGGGCGATCAGGCCGGCAGTCGGGGGCAGTTAGGAGCAATTAGGAGCCAGCGGTCCAGGATTCTGAGATGGATTTCCAACTGCCGGTTTAGGCCCGATCCCCGGGATCAGGACTAAACCGGCAATCAGACATCCCCAAGAGGTCCCGGATTGGAGAGGGTGCAGGCTGGGCTGTGGGTACTCCCCCGCCTGTGCACGAATTTTGCACACCAGGCCTGTAGTATAGATATAAGAATGCCATAATATAGAGATAAAGCAGAAATGGCAAGCCTGATTGAGGGGAGGAGAAGCAGCCTCTACCATTCATTTGTAAACAGAAAGGATGAGAGGGTTTCTCTGGGTTGCAATAAGTTCAAGGAAGGAAGTTGAGCTTGTGCTATATTGCTTAGATGCCCCAACTTGAGCCTATTACATGAAATAAACAAATGGCCCAAAAGAGCAGGGGCATGTGGTATAGACCCTCATTGCTGTGAAGAGGGCTACAAAAATCATGTCTTGTCAACATGATTTAATCAAACAGAACTGTGAAAGTATATTCTCGATCGCCCAAAGATCACCTAATGTGCTACAAGAAAGTACAAAATCGGATGGCATCAAAATTCTAAAGAGGGAGTCATAGACCAAACACAACCTCTGTAGTTTTTACACAATTTCCTGCATTCTGGGAATTCCTGATACTGAGATTTTAAAGCAGATGGGTAGTGATGCTTTAATAAGTGCTAGTCTGTAAACATCTCTGAATGATGTTGACAAGACAAAATTAAGTCATTACTTCTAGAATCTGGGAAGACTAGTGGGATTTGGGGCCAATAAAAAGAGTTGATGCAGTTTTGAAACTGTGGTAACTGCAGTTAACATTATTAAATTTTCTAAAATTAAATAATTATTTATTTTTTATTATGGATTTCTGTTTACATAGGAGGTAAATTAGTGGGTAACTTGGCAAATCACATGCTTTCTAGGTTAAACAATGGTGCCGCTCTGAAAGAATATTTTGAGCCACAGCCACAACTGTCCTTTGTGTGTGTTGTTCTAACACAGTATATTGGAGGAGGTGTTAGTCTGACCATCAGTGCATTCTACAGACATCTTTTTGGAATGCTTGAGTACCTTCTTTTTGTCAGAATACCTTCACCAAATCAATTTCATATAGTCATTAAACAGGAATCTGTTTATAAATATCAGATTTGAAAAATCAGTTACATAAATAACTAAAGTGGCAGTGGGAGGGGGTACCTTTTTTTGGAAAAGATCTTTAACAATATGTTTAGTGAAATTGAAATCACTACAATCTGCCTTAATCTGCCATTGAAAATCAAGAATAAAGGAGATTGGAAAGTAGAAAAGATTATTAAAAGAGGAAAGAGAATTATACTGAATTGAAATAACTCAAGTGACACTATTTTCATAGTTATATAATCATGACACTTTATCAAAACTTATCATTTTCAGAAGTCTAATCATTCTGTCAAGTAGATGCTGATATTTTATTTAAATTGATAAAATGAACACTAATAACTAAAGTGCCAAATAACAACAAACAAATGTTATTTCAAAGAAAGAAAATCCATTTAACCTGAACCAATTAGAAGAGAGGAGAAATATGGTTTCACTGGCACATCACTGGTGAGAAGCATCTGACCTAGCAAAGTAAAACGTCTTGGTTTATGAACAGTTCCACCAATGCCTATTGTTCTGTGGACATTTCAGCACGAACACTTGTATTCTTGTTATCATGGCCTAGCTAAGAAGGTAACAAATGAAAAAAAAATGACTCAGGGGCAAAGAAAATTGT
>NW_005878625.1:0-7548 GCF_000147115.1 Myotis lucifugus | reverse complement strand
TTTGGGTGTACAGGGCTGACGCTCCAACCACTGAGCAACCGGCCCGGGCTCGCCCTGGTGGTTTGAGAAGCCGGGCGCCTCGCTCTCCGGGCTGGTCCTCAGCAGAGTGGCCTCGGGACGGGCGGCCGTCCAGGTGAACCTTCCTGTGACCGCTGTGCGTCAGGGCCCCGAGCGGCGGCAGTCCTAGGCCCGGTGCGTTACTAAAGCAGACGGCTCCCCTGTCCATCCGCGATAAGTGTGTGGCTTGAAGTTCAGTGAATAAAGTTCCAGAAGGCGACCGGCAGGCAGGTCTCTGTTCCGTGTCCCTGCAATTAAACTACGTCAAACCTGGTCCGTTATCAAGGCATCCGCTCGGGATCAGTACATTCCTTTGTCCACTGTTTGGGTGATGACAGGGTCACGTTGATGACACGTGAAAGGACTGGTCTTCACTTACGCACACGGGAAACAATCCAGCGAGAGCCTGGCGGACACGCTCGCGTAAACCGGGCGCTGCTCTGGGTGAGCGCGCCTGCCCCGGTCCTGCCCCGCGGGGTTCAGTGTAGAAGGGTTTCCCTCCTGGGACGGCTGGTGCGAGCTGAGGCGGGGCCGGGGGGACACTCGAGGCCTCTGAGGCCCGGGCTGGCCTGATGGGAATGGCGGCTCAGGAGCCTGCGCCACACACACTGTTTCCAAGTCACGACTGTTCTCTCACGTGGGGCTGGTGACTTCTCGGGACACAAGTCCTCAGGGTTGTTTTTAAGGGGCTTCCTGGGCAGCCAGCGCCCTGTCACCTGGAGGACATGCGTCATGAGTGAGCTGAGCCCAAACGGACAACCTGCTCCCCGCCCCTGTCCATGCACAGCCACTCCCAGGGTTCTGCACCCTCACCCCCCAGCCTGTGAGGCCATGACAGGAACGTGGCCCGCGCTGTCGCGTGGCCCGGGGAGGCCCCGGGGGCTGCACAGGACTCACCCCCAGGCCCCAGGACAGGGTGTCCCAGCCAGAGGGGCACATTCTGGCCACATGTCCCCAAACAATGAGGGTGATGCTTGGTCACCTGCGAATCCTCCATGTGTGACAAGGGCTTGTTTCGGGCTAACACGTGAGGGACAGATAAAGTGCAGAATAAACGAGAAGGTTATACTTAAAGGTTTGCTCTAGGCCAGGAGGACTGACACCTCCCTCCTTCCCACTGGTGTCAACAGTGCACAGCGTGCGGCCCAGTGACCGCTCACCAGCCGCTGTGGCTCAGGCCCCCACGGTGGAGGGGACGTGGCGTGGGCCAGGGTCAGGGTCAGGCACAGTGAGGGTCAGGCACGGTCAGGGTCATTTACAGTCAGGGTCAGGCTTAGCATCAGGCACAGTCAGGGTCAGGCACATATCATTTTGGAGTGGATTGCATATTGATGTCTTTGAAGCGCTCTGGGCAGTGAAGGTGCACAACAGGGCAGGGGCCACAGACAGCCCAGCAGCATTAGGGGGCTGAGGAGAGGACGCGGCGGGGGGGCTGTGCTCTCCTGGAAGCCATGAGGGAGGGGGAAGAGGAAGAGGGAGAAGAGTGATGGACTCTTTCGGAGAGGACAGAATTGGCCATGCGAGAGAAAGGGGATCAAGAATATACTTTTTTAAGTTCAAAAAATTAACAGCGCGTTTGTGAATCCATGGGCAGGACCCAAAGGGCAGTGTTTGAAATGTGACATGGCACAGAAAGGGGGAAGAGGAGGGGGAGCTGGTGCCCAGGCCCAGACCAGCCGGGCGCGGAGCTGGGAGCCCGCCTTCCACGTCTCTGGCTCACAGATGGGCGCAGACGCTGTGGGCGCAGAGGGGGTGGTGGGCGCAGTGGAAGTCTGATTTCTTCAGTGTTCTCAGCGGGGCAGCATCTGCTGAGTGAAGATGGAGGAGGAGGTGTGGGGACTGGAAGTGAGAAAAGAAAGTGTGAAGATCGCCAGGAGAAGGGAGGAGGGTGAGTAAGCAGCTCTCAAATGCCAACCGCTCAGGCAGTCACTGGGGAAGCTGGTGGGAAAACGGTTTCTGGGCCTGTCGGATCCAGGTAGGGTCTAGGGTGGGGGCCTGGGGGGCGTCTCCTGCCAAGTCCCAGGGGTGATGCCGGGTGCTGCTCCCCCCAGGGACCCCACACGTCAGGGGGAACTTTGCCCCGTGGGTCCCTGGTTCCTCTGGTCACCCCAGGAAGGCTGGTCTGGACACGGGGGTGCCCGGGCATAGGGAGACCAGTGGGTGGGCTGTGGTATTTCCTCCAGCCATGCTCAGCTCGCTGGGTTAGCTGGGTTTGTCTGAGTTGCTTTGTCCTGTGTGCTGGCTTTAGTCTCTCGTGTTAGAGGGTCCTGCTTAGTTAGCTCAGGGCTGCACAAAGCCTCGCAGAGCTGTGGGGTGGGGACTGAAGCTCATGGGGAATTCTTGCCCACAGGGTTGACGTGGCTGGATCTTTTCACCGGGGAAACGCTGGGCCTGTTTCTGGAGCCCACCAGCGCCTGCCCAGCTGATGCCCAGTCTCCTGCTGCAGGGGGTAGAGGGAAGGGGGAAGCGAGCTGGGGGCCATCTTCACCAGAGGGCACTCTGACCTCATGTCCTCTGGGCCAAAGACCAGCGCTCTTTCCAGAAGAGAACCTCTAGGTAGGGGAGGGCCCTGACCCTGCTGGGTGGCAGGAAAGACCTCCACAGAGCTGACTGGCAGCTAAATAGCCATTGGCCAAACCTCCTCCCTGCCACCCAGAGCCCCTGGGTGCTGCCCATCCCACAGCCCAGGGCCAGGGCCTGGGTAACTGCCTGGGGGACTCCTGCTGTCCTTGCTGTGGGCTCGGACTCACGATGCCACATTCAGCTCTGCCTTCCAGGGTTGTTGGGAGGATGAGATCAAATAATCCAAGTCAAGAACCTAACATCACGCACATGTTCACAAACTCGGTGTCGCCTTCTCTGTGAACTGGGGGATTAAGGGGCGACCTCAGATGACGCTCGCTCACGGGGAAAGGATTGTGATGGTGGACTGGTTGCCTCTACTGGCTGGCACCCCCTCCCTCGCCCCTGGAGCAGCAGGCTGGCCCCACCCCCAGGAAGGCAGCGTTCATGGGATTTTGTGGCTCCAGCCCCACATCCCTGTTCTTTTTTCTGGAATGACAATCCTTCAGGGAGCTGCTGGCCGCTCCCACTTAGGTGTTGAGCTTCAGCCGCACACCCACAGATGGCCAGCTCTGCTAGGGGGACGTGGTGTGTCATTTACAATCAGCACATATGATTCATCGGTACTATTCCCAGTGGCCTACTCACGGGATATAGCCAGAGTGACTCTCCATTCTCTATTCTAGGCTCTCCTCCATTTAACAGGGTTAAGCTCTGGAGAGCATGGCATCTCTAATGTACAATATTGACTGTCGAGCTGGGCACTGTGTGAAGTCCTTGATAAGCCCATCGCGTTTGGTGATCTCATCTGGCCCCACAGGAGCCTGTGTGGCGGTTTCCCTGCCACATTTCTCTACCTGGGAGGCAACTTGGGGCGGGGAGATCATACCACGGCTAAGCTCTGGGGCACAGATTCCACAAGACCCGAATTTACAGGAGTAGCAACAAATATTTCCAGGTCAAGGATGAAAATGGAACTAACTCCCATTCTCACTGGAGGGTGAGGGAGATAAGCCATTAGAATGTGCAGCGAAGTAACTGCACAACATCTTAGTGGACAAGGACAGCAAAGGTGTGCTCCGAATCTAAGCATTAAATCACGCACCCGAGCTTTACATTCCTGTTTTATACCATGTTCAAGCAATTACGGTTCTCAGTGCTTCAATCTACTATGTATTCATGGGACACTATAATGTAAATGTTACTGCTCGGACATAAGCAATCGGTGAGCCCCAGCAATGACCGTCTGTGGCTAGCTGGACACAAGCAGACACTGTGCTCCTCTGGAAATACAACCACCATCTCTGACGTATTCCTTCCAAACAAAAGGAGGATCTGAGTCCAATCGCACTTCTCTATAGAACTACCAATGTACACGAAATGCAAACATCGTGGGGATGCCATCTGCAAATTCCACACTGTGGGTACAGACAAAAGACATGGTTTAAAAACAAAAACAAACCAAAAAAAGCAGAGGGGTAAGAAGAAGAGAGAGATGTGTAACCTCAGAACCATCTCAAAATGGCCCTGTCCCGTTTATGGAGACACTGAGTTGCTTTTCAGAGACAACAGAACAGAATAAAACCCATGTCAGGCAGCCAAAGCAGGTGCGAACTCTGACCCCAGCTGCTTCCGGAACCAAAGTCTCGCCCTCCCCTCCCTACATGCACGGAACCACAGGACGGGGACACAAGCGGAACTTGAACCCAGGAACCGGAAGCGGAGGGTCCGCTGTCCAGGAGGATGTGGTGCTGACGCCCCTGCACCCCTTCTCAAAGTTAAATAATGCCGCAACGGCTCAGGTCTCGGCACCTCCCCACACAGTGCCCTGTCGCAGCCGCCCGGCTTCCGTGGGAAACGCGCGGGGCCGGCGCCTCCGCCCCGCCGGTCCCCATGGCCCCTGCCCGCCCACCCCCCGCCCCGGCGCCTGCTGGGCCCCACCTGGAAACAGAGCGTCTCCCCCGCCGCCTAATCGGCAGACCCGGCTTCCATCTGCTCCGATCTGTCTTCTTCCAGTTCAAAAACTGCTCCAAATTCTTGTTTTCATACTTTTGTGCCTTGAGAGCCACTATGGACTTTTTTAAATTAAATCCTCACCCGAGGATATGTTTTCCATTGATTTTTAGAGAGTGGAGGGGGGTGGGGAGAAACGTGGATGTGAGAGACACATCGCTTGGTTGCCTCCTACACAACTCTGCCAGGGCCAGGGATTGAACTTGCAACCCAGCGCATGCCCTTAACTGGGAATCGAACCCGAGACCCTCCGGCGTGCGGGCTCTACCCACTGAGCACACCAGCCAGGGCCACCTGCACTTTTTGAAGTTCACTGTGAGAGGCAGATAAAAGCGAGCCTCGGCTGACCTGGGCCTGTAAGAAACCCTGCGCCCCTCTGCAGGGGGAGCTGGTGGCAGGCGCTGCCCGGAGAGGCGAGAGGTGAGCCAGCTGGGACCCAGCCACCGGGAGCTGCTGCCTCGTCCGGCCTGTTTCCTGTGCTGTCTTCAGAGCGGGAGAGAAGGTGCTCTTTTTCCACGGGATCTCCACGCTGATTCATCTAAGTGCAGCCAGCTGTGGCACATACACCCAATAGGTCTGTGAGACGCACAAGCAGAGCCACAGGTAAAAGCCAGGCTCGCCTGCCTGTGGGAAGCCGGTCTGGGCCAGGACACCTGATGTCGGTGTCAGCTGTGAGTTTACCTGATTGCTGCCCCTCCCTTCCCACCTGCTCAGATCACTTTTCCTTCGTTAGATTTTTTAAATGTGTTGGTGAGCCCAGCCGGCGTGGCTCAGTGGTTGCGCGTCAACCTAGGAACCAGGAGGTCACGGTTTGATTCCAGGTCAGGGCACAGGCCCGGGTTATGGGCTGGATCCCCAGTGTGGGTTGCAGGAGGCAGCCGATCCATGATTCTCTCATTTCTCTCTCTCTCTCTCTCCCTCTCCCTTCCTCTCTAGAATCATTAAAAGTATTTTTTTTTAAATAAAAACAAAATAAAATGTGTTGGTGAACCAAAACTTCCTTATATTCTCTGATAGCGTTTAGTCCAGTTCTCCAGATTGGCTGCATCACGCACCCCCCCACACCCCTCCTCCTTCCCCCTCCCCACCTGCCAAGGGAACCACCCACTGCAGGTGCCTCAGCAGGTGCTTCCCTCTGCCCTCCTTCCCGCTCCCAGCACAAACAGTCAGAGCACACGTCCAAAGGCGTTTTTATTCTGCGAACATAGGAAACAGGACCCTAAGGAAGAGAACAGAAGAGCACGGAGCCACGCGCTGCAGACACGTGCGGTCTGCTCCCAGTTCCCTCCTCACCGCGGGCTCTCCGGGGCTTCCCCCGCCAGGAGCACCCACGCTCGAACCTCGGCAAGAGGGCCTCCCACCCATGGAGCAGGTTCTCACCCACGTTCTAGGGGCAACAAAATGTATCTGACACAAACGTGGGATATAAAACTGCCGGCGCTGCTGAAGCCGCCCAGGCTCTTGCTATCCAGAAGGTACGTAAGATTTTGCATGGACAGGTGGGGCCTCTTCACCCGCACCTGGTCCGGGGCCCGCAGCTCGAGTGTGCTTCGTTATTTAAGAAAAAAGCCAAGGGACCAATTGAAGTTAAAAATGCAAACCCAGTGACCTGGAGGAAGAGGAACTTTTAGACCCTTGTTGTCGTTGGTTGTAAACAGCAAATGTTGTGCTTTGTCAACTCATTTCACTCAAGGACCCGGGTGTGCGGAGGGCCTGCATTCGGGGACAGGGGTTCACAGGTCGCACGAGGGTGACCAAAGACACGGGCACGAGTCTGCGCTCACTAACTGCTCCCCAGGGCGCTGGCTTGGTCTCAGGCATCTCTCCTGGAATTCCCCGGGAGGCTCCCAGGGTCTCCATCCTCCCAGGAAGGTCCCTCTGAGCAGTGATGACGGCCCCACCCTGACTCCTCGCCATTGCCCTGGAGACAGGCCGGAGCCCAGGGACAGCAAGACTCCTGGCCTGGGGAACAGAAACCACCGGCAGCCCCTGCAGTGACATGTCCCGATGCTCCAGTCCAAAGAGTAACTATTTCTCAAGAGGCTCCAATTAGTTCATTTCAAAAGTAGGCTCCCTCCACCCCCCACCCCCACCGTGGAACCGCCACACATACAGGGATCTACCTACGTTCTTGGCTACGCTGCTTTGCCCTTCCTACGCACTAGCCAGCAGGGCTCAGTCTGGGCTCACATACACTAGCGGCATCACTAACTACGCAGAGGAACGGGCTCCCACTCACTGTCCGCAACCCCAGGGATGACCATCAACAATCCTGGGGGCTGCCCACAACCCTGGGGAGGGGTTCTGAGCCAGGTTTGCATCCCCGACCGCATCTTCTTGATTCGCACGTTGGTTAAGTTGTCAGTGAATCTACGGGGACTTGTGACGGTCTCCCTGCAGTCCCGTCTTTCTCAGCAAGCTCCTCCTCGAGCCCACACAGCTGCTGAACCACACAGGCCACACACAGCCCGCCCACCCACTGAGGCGCAGCCGCCGGCCACCCTGCGAGGTGCCTTTGCTTTGAAAGTGTCCTTCATCAAAACCCGGGGCCAGAGCTGCCGGGGAGGCTGTGGAGACTGCTGGTCACGATCAAAGACCGGGGAGCTGCTGACATTCCGGGGAGACACTGATGAGTCAGACCTCAAAGGACAGGGCTCTACACGCACTTCCATAAACGCACTAAAAAGGGGGGAACGCGATTTCTCCCCAAGTCAGACAAGCTCCTAAATGCCACGTCCCAGTTCGAGGCACGGAGTGATGTCCCACGAATGCAGAGCGTTCCTCAGTGACCTGCAGGCAACTGCAGACACCCACCCGGGCCATCACTCCCAGCCCTGGCTGGGCAGAGAGGTGTCCCTCCTCTCTGGGGAGCGATGGAGACAGAAAGTGCGGGAGGTCCTTGTTCACCAAACGTCT
>NW_005878624.1:0-7550 GCF_000147115.1 Myotis lucifugus | reverse complement strand
AAAGGTTGTTCCCCCCAGGAGAGGATTTTATCAGTAACCCCTTTAGCTGAGAGTCAGAGAGGGTGGTTGGTCACTTGATCTTTACTTGGAGTGACCTTCCTCAAGTTACTTTCCTTGTAGCTTAGTGGAAACAAATAGAATTACCCTTTGAATGGAGGATGGGAAGCCCCCTTGGCCTTTTTGTATAGAAATGGATAGGGATTGGGACCCAAAATAGTTATATATACAGATGTTAGATGACATTAAAGAGGGGTACCCTGGCTAAGAAGGAAACCTGGCCATGATGATCACCTAAACACTGCCTCCATGTCATTCATTCTCCGCCGACTCCGTCCACACCTTGGGGAACCCCTGGACCCGCTGGGGCTGGACCCCAGAACCTCATGAGGCTGAGGATTTTAAAAATATAGACTCCTGCAGCTGGCAAGGCAATCTAGTCAGGAAGAAATAAGATCGATGAGCGAAGAGAGGTAGAAGGAAGTGAACGTGGCACTCAGTGGTGTCGACCAAGGTTTCTCATCCTCCACACTATTGAGTGTCAGGACAAATAATTCTTTATCCTGGGGGGTTGCCCCTGCATTGTAGGATGTTTAGCAGGATCCCTGGCCTCTACCCACTAGATGTCAGTAGCAACCCACCCCCAACCCCCACTCCCAGAGTTGTGAGAACCAAAAATGTCTTCAGACACTGTCCAATGCCCCCTGAAGGGCAAAAGCACCCTGACTGAGAACCAAGAGTTAGAGGCTTAAAGTATTTGCCAAAGCCTTAAGGTATGTAGAGTAACAGGCTGAGACACGAAGAAAAATTTAAAAAGCTAAATAACGGAGCAGAATGTTGAAGTCACTAGGTACTGAGAGGAGATAAAAATTAGAATTTCCTAGGGGAGGGATCCTAGCAAACAACCCAGGCTCTAAACTGGTGCCTCTGAGGAGCTCCATCCAGGACTAGGAAGACCCATTGTAGCCGGAGACTGACAACATAGTCAAGCCAGCACTGAGGTGCTCAGCTCTTGACTACAGGTGACCTGCTCTACTCCAGCCATCTGCCAGGAAACAAAGGAAATCATCCCCAGAGGAACATCATGTCAGCCAGGAACTCTATAATTTTTTTAATACACGATGTCTGGTTATCAGTCAAAACTTTCTATGCATAACTAGAAACAGGACCAAAAGAAAATAAAACAGATAATAAAATGCATCCATAGGTGACCAAGATACTGAGATGATTAAATATGGACTTTAAAATAAATATTATTCAACCAACTGAGGTCAAGAAAGTAGACACGATGGAAATGATAAAGCTTACATCTTCAAATTTAACTTTTAGAACTAAAAATGTAACTGTTACTGAGAAATCAATATATGGGCTTAACAGTGGATAAGACATTTCTTGGTTCATGACCCCATATCACTCTGACATTGCTTCCATGGTTACACCTCGTTAGGCTTCGATACTCTTGCTTTCTTCTACTAAGGGTCTGCATGGATACATTAGGCCCACCTAGATAATCCAGGATGCTCTCTTATTCCTAGTTCTTAAATTTAACCACACCTGCAAAGTTTAATAAAATTTTGTTAAATTTTCTAAAATATGTGAAACTATATACTGAAAAGTATAAAACAGTGCTGAGAGAAATTAAAGATCTCAAAAATATGGAGAGATATACCATGTTCATGGATCAGTTGACTCAATATTTTTAAGATATCAATTCTCCCTAAATTGGTCAAGGGATTTTGTTTTCTGTTTGTTTGTTTTCTGTTTTTGTGTGTGAAAATTGACATGTGGGTTCTAACATTTACATAGAAATGCAAAGAAACTAGAAAAGCCAATGCAACTTTGAAAAATAACAAAATTGGAGGACCTACACAAGCTTTGTAAAAAAAACTTTTCTATAAAACAAGCATAATCAAGAGAGTATTTCACTGGTGTGATTATATGTATATAATCCCTGGAAGAGAAAAGAGAGCCCCAAAATAGAGTGACTCATAAATAACTTTTTATGAAAAATAATAGGGGAATTGTGTGGGGAAAATGATTATGAAACAATTGGACATGTGAAAAAAATAAACTTTGACTCTTTCTTATTACATAGTATTCAAACATTAGCCTGCAATGGACTATGGACCTAAACGTATGAACTAAAGCTGTAACATTCTAAAGAGCACATATGAGAACAATCTTTGTCATCTTGGTAGACAAAGATTTCTTAGCACACAGAAGGCACAGACCACACAAACACACACACAAAGTGGGATTTTTCAAAATGATAAACCTTTGCTCTTCAAAAGAAACTTTCTTTAAAATATATTTTTGTTGATTTCAGAGAGGAAGAGGGAGAGATATAGATTCATCAATGATGAGAGGGAATCATTGATCGGCTGCCTCTTGCATGCCCCACACTGGGGATCCAGCCCGCAACCCGGGCATGTGCCCTGATAGGGAAGCGAATTGTGACCTCCTGGTTCATAGGTCAATGCTCAACCATTGAGCCACATCAGCCAGGCCAAAAGAAACTTTTAAAAAAATAAAAGGACAAGTCATATTAGATGAAACTATTTCAACACATATACCTCACATAAGATTGGATACAGAATATAAAGAAATTCTTCAACTCAATAATAAAAATCCAAATAATTCAACTTTTTAAATTGGCAAAACTTTGAACATAAACTTGATTATAAACAAATAGATGATAAACAAGTACATGAAAAGATGCTTAATGCCATTATTTACCAGGGAAATGCAAATTTAAAGCCACAATGAAATATCACTCACTATACACCCACTACATTAACTAAAATTAAAAAGACTAATAATAGCAGATGCTAGGGGAGATTTGGAAAAACTAAAATAGCTGTTGCTGATGGGAATGCAAATACTACAATCACTTTGGAAAATAATTCAGTAATTCGCAACTATGTAAGCATTTTACCACAAGACTCAGCATATTTACCTGTAGGTATTTAAACATGTAACTACATACACCCACACAAAGATTTTTACCAGAATGTTCGTAGTGGATTGTTTCTTAATATCCAAAGGTTGGAAACAATCTATATATACATGTACTGGTGCATTAAGAAGTTGTGTTAAATACATACAATTGAGCACTACTCAATAATAAAAGGAAATAAACTATTTATACGTGTGACAACTGGATGAATCACAAAACATTGTATTAAGTAAAAGACATCAGATACAAAAATTACCGTTTGATTCAATTTTTATAAAATTCTAGAAATGCCAAAACTACAGGAACAGAAAACATGTTTGCCTGGGGTCCTGTGGGAATATTCTGGGGTGATAAAAAACATCCTGATTATGCATAATTGTAAAAGTTAATCAAATTGTTATATTTCAATATGGTAAGTTTTATTACATGTAAATTATGCTTTAATTTTAAAAATTCCAAGGAAGTAGGTAGGGATTGATATGGTAGGTCCAAATGCCAGTCTTAAAATTCAGACAGAATTCTAAAATGAACAATATCAAGATCAGTGTATTTGTATGACATGAATGAATATTTCCAAAGTGTGCAAAGAACCTGGACTGCTCTCTACAAAGTGTTTTCTTCTAATTCTAGTTGTGAGAAGTCCTAGGAAATTCTCTAGTAACGGAGCTATGAAAATATATTCATTCGACTTAGTAATATTCTAGTTGGTAACAACACAGAGGGATGGAGGCAGGTAGACGTAATTTTCCAAGGCAAGTAATGAGCCAATGGATTCCCTCAAAGTGATAGAAATGGGCTGATCGTTTACATCTGACACTCAAACAAAACAAGAGCAAAGGGAAAATGAACCTCTAGGTATAATAAACATCCTCTGACCCGGGAGTCTGGAACAAAAATTACATGGAAAACTTCAACCCAGTAAATTACCCTTAAGAGAAGCTGCCTGCTGCAGAAGGATGGGGCTGCTGACGATGCCAGGTCAGATGCCAGCACAATTTGTAGGGGTGCAGTTTCCCACTTGAAAACAGTTGCTACGCTGTGAAGGGCATGTCAGAATCACTACCGGGCTTTTCAGAACACCGAGGAGCTCACCAGGGAGAAGGCAGCACGTGCATCTCATATCAGTCCCACCTGGACCCCGATTCCATTAAATATTCAGTATCATGAGGAATTCATTTTACATATAGGACTGGACTCCCTTCGGGACTGAAGTGCTGTGAGATCTTTGTTATAGAGCACTGTTGGGGACCGCGGGGCTCTGGCTAATTCCTGTGACACAAAAGTCCTGCGCTAATGACACATGGATCAGCGACTGTAAAGAGATTAGATTACATTACGCAGTGGATCTTTCTAAGAATGTTATCCAACATCCTAGTGAGTGAATGGAAGGCACTATTTACTGCATACACAATGGACACAGAGGTAAAATCTTTCATAGAGCATGATACCACCAGAAATAACTGAGAGGCAGAGAGAAATTCCAAGAACTGATGAATATGCATAAAAAGGGATTTCATCTCACTGGCTATCTTGTGACTGCAGATAAAAATTAGATTTTATTGCTTATCCATAAAATTGGCCCAGAATAAAAGTGTAGTTGAAAAATACCCAGTGTTCATCAATGGTAGGGAACATGCGCCATGACTATAAAAGACGTTTGGCAAAATCTGTACAAAGGTGAAAACACATTTGCTTGGATGTAGGAATGTGTCCTCTTATCTTAAAAAGGAAAAGAACTATTAATTACCCCACTCATTTCTCTTTGGGCATTTGTCATTTTCAACTTTAAATTGCACTTGCTTTTGTATTGTATGTGACTTGTCAAACAGTATAAGATTGGTTTGGTTATCTCTCTAACTCATATTGCATCATGCCTTACTCAATGTTCAATAATAATTTGTAGAGTGAATTAATAGAAGATTACATATCAATGAATGAAACAAGCTAGACTTTCATACTAGATTGTGTAAGGCAAGCTGTGAGGAGCTCAAAGATGCTTGTTGACTTCTGAAAATAATTATGTTTTTAAGTAATTAAACAAACATAATAGTCATCTAGAATATCATAATAAGTTTACATTGAAGGGACATGGAAAAGCCTAGGGCAGTCCAAGAACACAGATACACAATTATCTCAAAAAAGGAGGAGAGGATGGGAAAGCATTTGAGACCCAGGAAAGGGGGAAAAAGTGAGGAGTTATTCTGAGCAAATGTTTTAGGCATTTATTTATTTTGTGATTTAAAATATGAAAAATCATGGTTCAAAATATTTTAAGAAAATTATCATCCCTTTTTTTTCAATCTTGGTAGAAAGCTCTCTAGAGTGATGTATAAAAGTTAATGCAGAAGGGCGGAGAGGGAATAAATACATATGGCTCAGGCTTTAGCTTATTGGATGGACTGGGTGTCAGTCAGGGAGCAGCAGCCCTAGACCAGGCCTGGATCTACTTGTATGTCTCCCTTGCCACCTGGGGTTCCTGCCTGGAGAACAAAGGGAGGGGATGGACCAGCAGTGGGACTGGCATTTTGAATGATGGGCCTGTCGGTCACTGGGTCACAATCTGCTCAGGGGTGTCTTGCCAGGAAGATGACACCGCCATTTGACATCCCAATAATTTCCTTGGTAACATATGCAATCAGTTCACACACCCAGCCCAGCACAGTTGGCTGGAGCTGGGCAAATGGGTGTGGACGTATTGGCACTCCTGAGAAGACAGGTGGGGAAGCTGAAGGAGGATTAAGCTGCTGGCTCAGCCAAAGAAATAGAGCTACATCAGAAGCTTCTTCAGCCCTGTGGTCTCTCGTCCGGATATATTTCTATCAAAGAGTTCTAGCTCAACCACAGTACAATAGCTCCAACTGCAGAATTGTGCTGTTAATTATGTTACTTCTGTCTTCATCCCACCAGAGGGGAAACTTCTTGAAGGGAGAAAACTGATTTATGTTTATCACCCTCCAGTTTTGTTTGAATAACCGAATGTGAAAAACTGCACATTACAAAACTGCAAAGTGCTGTTTAAATGCTTTTGTGTAGAAAGAAATTAAAGTAAAAGGAGGAAAAATATGTGAATTTTTAAATAAAAAATGAACAAAATTTTAAGATATCAATATGTCACACCCTAAAAGTTACCTTTACACTAGATAATAATTCCTAAGGCTTCGTGTATCTCTGAGGACCCTCTTCTACATCCTTTTAATAAAAGTTAAGTGCTCCGAAGGCCTCCTTGGAATGCATCCACAATACAAGTGCCGCCATCGGAAATCGGGAAACTGTGAAATGGGGAAAAGCTAGCGGTGCATTGTTATGATGGTGGATGAATCCCAGGAAGTGGGGAGGGTCACAGCACACTGCAAGAGCATAGGATGGAGAGGATCACACCCAGCTCTATGGAACTGCAAGTCCATCTGAGTGGCTTAGGTCCTCAGGAGTGGAAATGTGGAACAGGGCAGGGGACCAAGGCTGGGAGAACCCGAGGCAGCACTTCCATTTGCTGTGTTAGAAAGCAAAGACGCCTAGCTGGCGTGGCTCTGTGGTTGAGCATCGACCCATGAACCAAGAGGTTGTTGGTTTGATTCCTAGTTGGGCACATGCCCAGGTTTCCGGCTGGATCCCCAGTAAAGGGTGTGCAGGAGGCAGCGGATTGATGATGCGTCTCTCTCATCATTGATGTTTCTCTCTCCCTCCCTCTTCCTCTCTCTCTCAAATCAATAAAAACATATTTTAAAAAAAGAAAGCAAAGAAGAAGCTGGGGCTCATCCGGCTGTACCAGGATCTATTGACTGATTAACTGGTTACATGTAAACACTTCACCGGCAAAGACATACTGAACAAGCCCCTTCCCCAGGGACCCGTCCTCAAAATGCCCACCCATACAAGACAGCTCAGGAGTAACCCCCAGGAACTGCAGCCAGCAGTTGACAGAAAGAGATGGCATGGGGACTGCCCTGTGGCTTAGCAAGCAGGGCCTGAGAGGAGTCAACCCACAAGGCTCTGGCAGCCCCTCTGGACTATTGATTACAAAGGAAAGCCAGCTGCAGGGAAGAGGGGGTTTTGGAAAGAGCAAAGCATGGGAAGGAGACAGTAAATTTGCAAATAGATGCAAGGACCTAATGAGTGTTTCTCAGAGTCGAGCTTTGTTGGTTTAAAACCTAGGAAATCAGAGTGTAGAGGCTTCCAGATGGACCTAGGACATGAAAGAGAGGGAAGCCACCTTTCATCAAAACGCCTGAGATGTACGTGTGGTGGAAGCAGGCTGCTCTGGGGGCTGAGACAGAAAGCTTCGGGGCTCAGAGAAGAAGAATAGAATGTGCTGGGCCTTCCTGGGGACTTGGAAGCAAGAGTGGGCATACAACAATAGTAATCATAATTTAAAATGATTTTAATAATCATAGCTAGCAGTTATTCAATTCTACCTCTATGCGGTCACTGCAGTAAGTATTCTCCATAAATTTACCTCCTTTAATTTTCACTGCAAACCTCAGAGATGGATGCTATTCTTATTTCCATTTCACAGATGAAGAAACTGACGCTAAGGGAACTTAACGAACTTCCCCACAGTCAGGTATCTGTGGAACTAGTATTCAGCTTAGGACTGTCA
>NW_005878623.1:0-7552 GCF_000147115.1 Myotis lucifugus | reverse complement strand
AGATGTCCAGAAACAATAAACGGGGCTTGATTACAGCAAATATAAATCTTTTACTAAAAAGTGATATGCCTGGGACATGACTAACCACTATGACCTGCCCAGTTAGGGAGATATGATCAGATCACCCTGTAAGATAACTTTCCATAGAACGTCCCTTCTTTGTCTACAACAGTGGTTTCCAATGTGGGGCACACATCCCACAGGGGGGTAATTTGATTAATTTGATTTTTAACGGGGGCAATTCAAGATTTTATGCATGTCTTATGGTTCTAGGAGCCTCATATACAGTATATAAATATATATTGCAACATATTTATGCATTTTAGTTCTCTATTATAAGTTTTGAAACTTTATTTGCTATTTTTATATCACTTCATATTATTATTGTTTCTTTAACAATTTCTTAGTGATTTTGTCCTCAGTACTTCAACTGTCCTTTCATTCTTTTATTTCTCTTTCATGGATGCCATGTTCTTTGGAAGCTTGTTCAGACCAAGTTAATGGCCTTTTAGGCTTCCTCCATGTGAATAGGAGTTCACTTTTTGAATAATAAGAATTGTGTGTCACGGGGCGGGGGGTATCAGGATTTTAGAGATGCGTAGGTGGGGCATGGCCAACAGAAAGGTTTGGGAATCTGGTCTACAGTGATATCAACTAACTGCAACAAACCACCTGCACGTTTCTTTTATGTGGACTCACTGACAACACACAATGAATGGGAGGCCTAATCTGATTTTATGAAGATTCTGAATTTTTTTAGTACAAAATCTCTAAGATATTCTATTTGTTCCTACATTTCTACAACTACAATAACTACACACTTTCAAATTCAAGTTTCTTTGTGCCTTTCAGAAAGTCACAGAAATATTCAACACAGTCAACTACATTCTGGTTCTTAAAACATGTTTTGATTTTTTTGTTTGTTTTTAGTTGCAGAAAATCAAACTTTCTCCTAATTCTTCTACTGAAGGAATCAAAATTCTGCCACCCTGAAGATGCTTTTTGGGACATTGATTTTAAGCTGTTTATTAATAAAGGACCTTTGATCCTCCCCCTTATTCTTTCCAAGAGATACAGACAGAGAAACCTGCTTTAGAACAGAGTTCTGATGCTGCCTTAGCCTAATTAGAATTAAGTGTGGTAAAACAGGAGTATTTCCGGCAGGTGCCTGTTACCTAGATAGCACCTGTGCCCCACTGCTTCTGAGTCACCTGCAAGGGATTTCCTACCATGCATGCTTCATTCTTCCTCAACTACCCATAAATTGCCCATTCTCACTTCTGAAATATAAGACCCCATTCTCCTCCCCTTTTTCTTTTGTCCCAAAATGTCTTATTTACCTAATGTTGCCTATTGTCTTTGAAATTTTCATGGATTTATCATGTCTATGTGAATTCCCCATGTGCATGTGTTAAACTTTGATTTTCTCCTATTAATCAGTCTCTGTTAATTCAGTTATTAACCCAGTCTAAAAGAACTTAAAAGGTGGGAGTAAAAGTATTAATTTTTTTAACCCCCATAACTTATATGTTGGTGAATATTCAAATTTTGTCTTTCATGACAAGTGCACACACATATTGTTTATTTTTGTGGGACAAATGCATATGTATTTCTGTTATCTACATACTTACAACAGAAAATGAAAAAGTATTTTGCATATATTTACTTTAGTAAGCACCATCAAAGGATTTTCCAGAGCGGTAATACAAATTTTCACTCTCAATTTTATAGAAGAATTTCATTATCTTCAAATATTTACCAAAATTTACTAATGTTAGTCTACTTAGTTTTAGCTTTTCTGGAACATGCAAAATGGTTTCACATTTTATTTCCTTTTCATATCTCTGATAACAAATGAAAATGAGCACCTTCTCATATGTTTTTTGGCATCATAGGTCTTTGTTGAAACCTATATAAAATAATTCAATATTTTTCTATTGTCTGATTTCTTTGTATATATTTCCAAATGTACAGAGAAACAGATTTTGAAGTAAAAGTCATATTAACTTTATTTCCTGCTTAATATTTTGGATCAGTCTACCAGTGCTGCAGTTGTCAGTGGAAATGAGGCCCTTTCATGAAGTCGCAAGGAAAGCATTTCAGGGAACCACATGTGGGAATATAAGGTTTAGTGGTAAAAGCAAAATTAAAGCACTGTTCCTGGATTCCCAGTGTCTCATCTTGATCTGTCTTAGTGTAGAAAATTCCAACAGATCTCCATTAAGCCCAGGACAAAGGCCAGTGCCCATCAGTTCAGTGCCATTCCTTCAATTCATTCAGTCCCTGTCCCCATCCAGCTAGCTCAGTCTGTTTCTGGCTGTGTCCTGGCAGGTGCTGTGTTGCTGTATCTAGGCTTATGCATAAAGCCCAGGCCCCAGGCGGCTGCTAGGGCTTCATGGCTGCTATGGAGAGAGAACATGGAAGTGAACCAACAGAATGGGTGCATGTTACCGAGAAAGACAGAGATAGAGAAAGTTCTTTGTTAAGCTTGGGTTATATCATCTCAGGCTTGGGAAGGACCAAACAATGTTTCAAAATAAACAATCAATTCCGCAATCCTTCCCAGGCTGTCACTGTTTTCTCCCCCTAATCAATTCATTTGCAGGATCTTCTGGGATTCTGTTTCCCATAACCAATCAGATTCTTTTCCCAGGCTAGGCTCTGTCTCCTTTGGTGGCCATTATAGTTTCTACTGCATGTTCCTCAAAGTAGAAGTAACTTTCCTTGCATCATTTTGATTTCTACTGGGCATGCTCCCAGCAGAGAAAGTTCCCTTTTATTGTTTATTCACTTGGTGAGGTGATGCTGTGATCCTCTGGGGTGCCTATGAACGCTGTGACTTCCGAGTGAAGCCGGCTTATGCTTCCTAGTTGATTGTTTCATAATGCCATTCCCTTTGCTCCCTCCCTTTATTAATATCTAGCTACCTAGGCTAACATATTTCCCCCTTGAAGAGCTTTGGGTCTTGCAATCTTACAAGGGTCAATGGATGAGGATCTTCTCCTTTGTAGCCTTTTCTTGTTGTGAAGGAACATAGTCCTGCCTATCCCTGGGCCCAGAGATTCTTCCTACTTGCCAAAGGAAAAGGGAGTAAAAGGGAAGGGGGACCTTCACCAGGCAAGAGGGGTTTCTCAAAGCCCAGCTCCGCCTGGTGCTGTCTCTGGGAGGTGGCATACCCGATGCTGAGAGGATGGCACTGTCTAGAGGAGGGCACTGCTAACCAAGCTGGCATTCTTGTATTCTAGAGGTGACAAGTTGGACAAGAAAGTTAAAAAGGTATAGTCCAAAAATATTGAGAATTATAACAACTAAAGGTCTAGTGAGAAGTAAAAAACCAAGTGATAGAGCAAGCGACACATTTTGCAGCGTCCCACATTAAAGTGGAGGAGGGAGTGTGTGACCCTTTTGTTTACTATACTTAATCCGCATTAAGAGGAATGTTCTAAAATTTCCCTCCTGAAGAAGGCCTCTGAAGTAGACCAGTTGGGCAGAGAAGGGAAAACAGCTTTAAGCAAAGCCGATAGACCACTTTATTTAGCACCAACTTAACCATCGAATCCTGAGAGCGAGCCAATCCAGTCAGACCACTGAGTTTCATTTTAGGAGCTGGTGATGCAGATGGTCTTCTAAAGTGAAGGTACACTGTGTAAATAAACAGTTAGGTAAATAAGGTCAGAGGCCTTCACCCTCTGAAAACAGAAGGAAACAGACACACACACAGGTTAATGAACACACCAAATCATCAACCAGTTTCTGAGTCTGTAGGACTTATCAGTAGAGAAGACTTCCAGGTATTACAAAGCAAAACCCACTGATTTAGAAAGAAAGAGTTGAAATAAGTTAAGGTTTTTCTCTTTTGATAAAATTTCCCTTCAAGAAATTTGCATTTTTAAAAATGGTCCAGATAAGAATTCTTGGAGACCAAGTATTTGCATTTCAAAGGTATAAACTTAGTTTTCATAAGCCCAATTATCTATAACCCTTTTCCTTGAGGGACCCAGAGATAAATTTCTGCCAGGTAGCGAGTATGCATCTAAAAGGGGTCTCCAGAAGCCTGTGGATAAGGCGGTGTTTCCTACTGTCTTTGGGGAGAGACTATTTTCTTCTTTGAAAAGAGGAAAAAATTGGGTAGCTGAGGGAGGCCTGAGCATCCTCAGTGTTCGCCAGCCCTGAGTCACACAACCAAAACCCAGGATGGCATGTGACCCCTTCTTTACTGGCTACTGCATCCCAAAGCCCATTCCTGCCCATGCTGACCACGGTGTCCACCCCACAGCCCACACCTCACCCTTCCCTTGGCTGGAGTGGAGACCTTCCTGATTATGATTACAGTATAAGGATGTCCAGGTGTGGAGCCTTACCAACAGTCAGTGGTGACCAAGTACTGCTCGTTGGGTTTAACTTCACACAGGTGATTTTGATGGCCTTTGGCCTTACTAGCCTTGCCAAAGGCTCCCACGCTCACGTCTGTATGTACAAGTGTCTAGTACCTCCGCTGCCTCAGATGGAAAACTTGTCCAATGACTGTAGCCTTTAGTAGTTGGGCAAATATCAGTTTCCCCTGCCTTTTAATTTCCAACAGCCCTGATCCTTCACGAGGACCAGTAATATTAGGGCGGCCTCCCTTACTGTGAGAGAGAGCATCTTTGTTAAGCCGTCCTGCAGATTGGATGTGCCAGCCAGGCAGAGATAGCACCTGTGCCAGCAAATTCTCCAGGAAGATCAGGCATTGCGAATACCCCTGAGTATGAGGGTTGAAGAGTTGTGGGAGAGATTAACAACAATTCATTCAGTGCCCAGATGAGTTTCCTCTTGCAGAGGTTTTCCTAAAATTACGACTTCCCAGTTGGCTTAATATAAAGCTCCCATGCATACTGCATAGGTGGGGGAACTTGGTGCCCTGTGTTTGGCAGCGGGAAGCAGGAGCACAGTGGCAGACCACACCAGTGAGGTGAGATTTCCAGGAATGGCTCCCCGGTACATTTTCCAGAGCGTAAATGTGAAACCATTCTGCATGTTCCAGAAAAGCTAAAACTAAGTAGACTAACATTAATGATGGCTCCCCTGGCCTTCCACTAGGCATGAGATTTCCAGGAACGGCTCCCCAGAATGGCCTTAGCATTTCTCCAGTGAGGCAGGATGTAGGTGGAGAGGAGGTAAAGCATGTATGTTCATGTGGACCCAGCTCAGCTGGGTTTGCAGCAGCTGCGGGTGTCCCTGGGCTGCTCACCTAGGCACTGGCAGCTGAGCTGGGGAAGGGTAGCTGGGCATGCTTGGGGTCTTGTGCTCCAGGAGTGGAACTCACAGCATCAGCAGGTGCTTGTGCACTTCCCACATTCTGCTTCCCCTGGCGCCCATCAGCACATCGCCCCACAGGGACCCACAGGACTGATTTGTGCATAGGACTGAGTGAGGGAGAATGCCAAGCCCATGTGTCTGTGGCAGCACTGAGCATAAAGGACCCCTCAAGTGGGCGGATGGAAACTAGGCTGCCACTGAGCGCTGGGCCACTGGGATACCAGTTCTTACCGCAATCCACAGCTCTTTCCATCCCTTCGTGGTTGCCAGATGCTGCCAGTAGAAATGAGACCCTTTCATGAATCCCAAGGAAATCATTCCAGGGAGTCATGTATGGGAGGATAAGCTTTAGGCGTGTAAGCAAAATTAAAGGATTGTCCTGGGGTTCCCAGTTCACATCTTGGTCCATCCTGGAAAAGTCCAACTGTTCTTCATTAGGCCCATGACGAAGGCCAGAGTCCGTAAATCCTGCACCATTGGTTCAGTCCAGTTCAGTGCCTACACTCATCTGGCTAGCTCAGTCTGTTCCCAGGCTCAGACTTGGAGCCTTGGCCCAAGGCAGCTGCTAAGGCTATCTGGCTACTCTGGAGAAATAACTTGCAAACAAATGTGGGAGCACAGAGAAAAGAGAGAGATGGATGAGAGAGAGTTTTTTTAAAATATATTTTATTGATTCCTTACAGAGAGGAAGGGAGAGAGATAGAGAGTTAGAAACATCGATGAGAGAGAAACATCGATCAGCTGCCTCCTGCACATCTCCTACTGGGGATGTGCCCACAACCCAGGTACATGCCCTTGACCGGAATCAAACCTGGAACCTTTCAGTCCACAGGCCGACGCTCTATCCACTGAGCCAAACCGGTTTCGGCAAGAGAGAGTTTTTAGTTAAGCTTGGGTTATATTACCTCAGGCTTGGGAAGGACCAGGCACTGTCTCAAAATAGCCAATTTCCCAATCTATGCTGTTTCAATCTGAATATTAGTATTCTGCCATAATTGCTAGCTAACTTTTCTCTTTTTTGCTCTCCAATCAGCTGTACAACCAATCATTTGATATGTTATTTTAAGGTATTATAATTTTAGGTATTAAGCATACATATGAATTTTTATATAATACTAGAGGCCCAGTGCATGAGATTCGTGCACTGGAGTGTGTGTTGCGGGGAGGGTCCCTCAGCCCAGCCTGCTTCCTCTCACAGTCCTCTGGGAGCCCTTGGGGGATGTCCAAAGGACGGCTTAGGGCCACTCCCCATAGGATGCCGTTCGTACATCCTTAGTGCCATGGAGGGAGAAGCCTGTGCTCACCAGCTGTGAGCCCAACTTCTGGCTCAGCGGCATTCCCCCTGTGGGAGAGCACTGGTCACCAGGGGGCAGCTAAGGCAAGCATGTCAAACTCGAGGCCTGTGGGTCGCATGCCTCATTTGCCTCTGAGTTTGACAGTCTTGGGCTAAGGGAATCATCCTAAGATCTTCCTAAAGCAGTTTTCTGTCTGAATCTCTTGGGCCAGAACGGGAGATTCTGAGTTTTTTTGTTTCTTAACAAAGACCTTAAAACTAATAACCTAAAAAGCAGCTTTAGACAGGCAGATTTTGGGGTCCTTCAGCTCTAATAAGCTTACTCTGGGAAGAGGGAAAGAGCAATCCTGGTGAAGTCAACCTAGAGCCTTTTCCCTTACAAAGCCGTTACTCCAGAGGAAAGCTTTTCCAAAATCATGCCACAGAGCAATTAGGGAAGGCATCACTCTCATTCTCACCCTTGTCTTAGAAAGGTGGGAGAAATTGCACAGGAAACAGCAACACGTAGAAGTAAGCTGGGTCCCAGAGGGGTGAGTGTCAGTGGGGTCTGTCTCAGTGGGTCTCCAGCCTTGAGTCAAGAAGATTCTTGATTTCAAGGAAGAAAAATTCAAGGTCGAGCCTTGGAGTGATGTGGAAAATTAGGTTTTACTGTGCAGAAAGGACAAGCAAGAAAAGCCACTTCACAGAATAGTGGTCTTTTCTCAAAAGAGCTGGAAGAGAGACTCTAATTGTCTCTAGAGGTTGAGCTTATATCTGTTTGTAGTGTCTGTGAAAACATTTGCCAGTATGGGGAAATTGAGAGTGAAAAATCAATGTTGGGTTTAACTTTAACCTTTACAAAGGAGAGTTTGTGGTCTGTTTTTCTTTTATGGTAGGAGTAACATTTGTGGTATTGCCAAGCTCTTGATTGTAATCTTATCTCATGACTGATTAGTCAAGTTTCTTATCTCTTGACTAATA
>NW_005878622.1:0-7552 GCF_000147115.1 Myotis lucifugus | reverse complement strand
TGGGTTAGTTTGCTGCTGGGGTCCGACTGATCAGGATCGAGCGAGATGGGCCAGACATGCCCTGGAGCCCTCCTGCAGTCCTTCCCTGGCTGGCCAACCTCCCGCGTCCCTCCCCGGCCCCGATTGGCATGGTGGGATCCCTCGGCCTGGCCTGTGCCCTCTCCCAATCAATGTCAGAGAGCCGGTTTCGGCCTAATCCCGCAGGCCAAGGCAAGGGACCCATTGATGCATGAATTCGTGCACCAGTTCTCTAGTTGTACATAATGCTGCAATGGACATAGAGATGCATATATCTTTTAGAGTTCGTGTTTTGTGCTTCTTTGAATAAATACTGAGAAGTGGAATTGCTGGGTCCTCCTTGTTTCTTTTTATGGCCTTTGATTTAAAGTGTATTTTGTGTGATATAAGTATTGTGATCCCAGTTTTTTAAAATTTCCATTTGCATGAAATATCAGTTTTCATCCCTTTAGATCTGAAGGAGGTCTTTTGTAAGCAGCATATGTCTGGGACTTGCTATGTTATCCATTTAGCCATCCTGTGTCTTTTGATTGGAGCATTTAACCCATTTACATTTAAAGTAATTATTGATAGGTTTGTAGTTATTGCCATTTTATTATTCATATGTTCACCTCCACCTCCACCTCTACCTCCACCTACACCCACACCCACACCCACACTCACACCTTCTTTTTCTTGAGTCTTTTTAACATTTCTTGTAATACTGTTGGGTGGTTACTAACTCCTGCTTTTTCTTTTCTGAAAAGCTCATATCTCTCCTTCTATTCTAAGTGATAGCCCTGCTGAGTAGAGTAATCTTGATATACCAGTAGGCCCTTGCTTTTCATCACTTTGAATATTTGGTGCCAGTCCCTTCCACCTTGCAAAGTTTCTGCTAAGGAATCAGATGATTATGGGAGCTCTGTTGCAGGTAAGTAGTAGTTCTTATCTTGCTGCATTTCAGATTCTCTCTTTGTCATTAACCTTTGCCATTTTACTTATGATGTATCTTGGTGTGGGCCTCTTGGGTTCATCTTCTTTGGGACTCTGCACTTCCTGGACTTGTGTGTCTATTTCTTTCACCAGGTTAGAGAAATTTTCCATTCGTAACTCTGTAAATAGGTTTTTAATCCCTTGTGCTTCTTCTTCTTCTTCTGGTACCACTATGATCTGAATGTTGTTATGCTTGATATTGTCCCAGAGGTCTCTTAAGCTATCAGCATTTAAAAAAAAATTATATCCTTATTGCTGTTCCAATTGGCTATTTTCAGCTACATTGTCTTCCAAATTGCTGATTCGATCCTCTGCTTCATCTAATCTATTCTAGACTCACTCTAATGTATTCTTCATTTCAGTTATTGTATTCTTGATTTGATTGATTCTTTTTTTCCATCTCCATTTTTATGTTCCCCATCTCTTCTTTTTATTTTCTTTACTGTTCTAATCAATGAAAGGGTAACTTTATTGAGGCCCCAGGGTTCTGGGATTCAGGCAGAAGACTGCCCTGCAGTTGAGGAGGTGGAGGGGCCTTATTTAACCTTCTTGGGGCACAGGTTGTTTTAGTGACTGCACTTATTTTTGTGGCAGTTGATAGCATGAGGATACAACTGGATGTAACACATTTGGTAGATCATCTTGTTGCATTTGCACTTCTGGGCAAGCTGGTGGAAGGAGGGTTCGATGATGCCATCCCACAGATGAAGCATCAAGTACAGGGTGGGATTTTTCTAATAATGTAGTCAGAGAGAGTGTGACCATCCTCTAGCTATTTGCCTGCAAAAATCAGATGCTGATGGCTAGGCGGGATGCCCTTCTTTTCTTGGATTTTAGCTTTGACTTTCTCAATGGCATCACTGAGCTCAACCTCAAGGGTGATGATCTTGCCAGTCAGGGTCTTCACAAAGATCTACATCTCTGCGTCTGCTGGGGAGACTGTTCTGCCACCTCATTGAAGAGAAAGATCCTATCTCTTTATTAATGTTCTGAGTTTATCTATGTTTTTCCTATGTTCAGTGAGCATCCTAATCAAAGTATTTTGAATTCTGCATATGGTAGATTGTTTGCCTCTGTTTTGTTGCGTTCTTTCTCTGGATTTTTTCCCCTGTTTTTTGTTTTCATTTGGGACATGTTTCTTTTTTTCCTCACTTTGGCTGCCTCTCTGTGTTTGTTTCTATGTATTTGGTAGTTCTGTCCCATCTCCTGATCTTGGTAAAGTGGCCTTATGTTGTAGGTGTCCTGTTGGACCCAGTGTTGCAGTCTTCCAGGTCACCTGTGCCAGGTACTCCAGGATTCGTCTCTTGTGTGGATTGTGTGTGCCATCCTGTTGCAGGTGAGCCTTGATTGCTGTTGGCATGTCAAGGGGAGGTATTGGCTCTCAGGCTGATTAGCTGTGAGGAATGGCTGTGAGTACAGCAGACACTGTTGTTATACAGGGGTTGATGCCATGGAACAGGATTTGGATAAAGAAGAGGGGGCACAAATATATTATGGAATATTACTCATGAGAAAAAATGAAATCTTACTATTTGCGACAACATGGATGGACCTAGATGGTATTATGCAAAATGAAATAAGTTAGACAGTGAAAGTCAAATACCATATGATTTTATTTATATGTAGAACCCAGAAAACAAAATAAACAAACAAACATATAGATACAGAGAACAAACTGATGTTTGCAGGTGGGAGTGGGGCTAGGGAAATGGATGAAAAAGGTGAAGGGATTAAGAAGTACAAATTGGCCCGACCAACGAGGCTCAGTGGTTGAGCATTGACCTAGGAACCAAGAGGTCATGGTTCAATTCCTGGTCAGGGCATATGCCTGGGGTGCCGGCTTGATCTCTAGTGTAGGGTGTGCAGGAGGCAGCCGATCAATGATTCTCTCTCATCATTGATGTTTCTATCTCTTTCTCCCTTTCCCCTGTGAAACCAATAAAAATATATTTGAAAAAAAGTACAAAATAGTCACAGGGATATAAAGTGCAGCATAAGGAATATAGTCACTAATATTGTAAAAACTATGTACAATGTCAGGGTGTTACTAGACTTATGGGAGGATCACTTCATATGCTATATGAATGTCTAACCACTATGCTCTACACTTGAAACTAACATAATATTGAATATCAACTATAATTGAAATAAAAAGATTACCTCCAGAGAAATATCTGAGTTTATATTCTGATAGGGTTATTGCTTGGAAAACACAGGTTATCATGATTTATAAACCAATGTTTGATAGAACATTCCCATAAATCCCTTAGACTGGGAATAAGAAGAGATAAGAATAAAAGAAACCCCTCCCCCACACCATAGCTGTTGTCATCCAGTAGAAGAACCCCAAAATCAGTAGTTGTCCCAAAATAATACACAGCACAGAAGTGTTTCAAATCACTGAAAATATCCTACTGTAAGGTCATGTGGCTCCAACTTGTTTGCTCTGGTTCAAGCTACTGCTGAACATGCTTCACCTTCTAACACCAACTGCACACAAAGTACTGGATTAAGTGTACTTTAACCCAAAACATTTGGGACTAACTTATAGGACATCGCTGTGCCCTGGGTACTATTAAGCTCAAGGGCCTACACACACTTACTTAAGTAACTAATGAAACTTAATGGACATTACTGGTTTTCTTATTAATATATGAGGTACTATTGGGATAATCAATCATACCCTTAACTTTTATTTCAATACTGGATTAAAGACTTAGATTTAAGACTAGAAATCAGAAAACTCCTAGAAGAAAACATAGGCAGTAAACTCTTTGACATTTGTCTTAGAAATATCTTTTTGGATATGTCTCCTCAAGCAAGGGCAACAAAAGCAAAAATAAATAAATGGGATTACACCAAATTAAAGAGCATTTTCACAGTGAAGGAAACCATCAACAAAACTAAAAGATGACCTGCTAAATGGGAGAAAATATTTGAAAATGACATATCCAATAAGGGGTTAATATCCAAAATATATAAGGAATTCATACAACTCAATGTCAAAAATATAAATAAACAATCTAATTAAAAATGTATAGAGCATATGAGGAGACGTTTTTCCAAAGAAAGCATGCAGATGGCCAAGAGACACACAAAAAGATGCTCAACACCACTAATTATCAGGGAAATGCAAAGCAAAACCACAGTGAGATATCACCTCACACCTGTCAGATTGGCTAGTATCAAAAGGACAATAAACAAATGTTGGCAAGGATTTGTAGAAAAGGGAACTTCATGCACTGTTGGTGGGATTATAAACTGGTACAGCCATTATGGAAGTCAATATAGAGGTTCCTTAAAAAAATTAAAAATAGAACTACCATATGACCCAGCAATTCCTCTTCTAGGTATCTATCAGAAGAAAACTAAAACACTAATTTGGAAAGATATTTGCACACTTATGTTCATTGCAACATCATTTACAATAGCCAAAATATGGAAGCAACCTAAATGTTCATCAATAGATGGATATGCAATGGAATATTACTCAGCCATAAAACAGAATGAAGTGAAATCTTGCCATTGTGATAACATGGATGGACCTAGAAGAGTAGTATGCTAAGTAAAATAAGTCATATGGAGAAGGACAAGTACCAGATAATTTCACTTACATGTAGAATCTATAATATAAAAACAAACAAACAAAAACACCAGACTCATAGACATGGAGAACAAACTGATGGTTGGCACAGGGGAAGAGGGGGAAATGAAGGGGAATAAGAGGAACACATTTCCAGTTATCAAATAAGTTATGGTAATATAATGTACAGTTTAGGAAATATAGTCAGTGATATCACAGTAACCTTGTATGGTGCCATATGGTTACCAGACTTATTGTGATGATCTCTTCCTTAGGTATACAAATGTTGAATAACTATGTTATATACCCAAAACTAAACTAATATTGTATAATAACTATATTTAGATAAAAATGGGAATATATTTATCTTCAATTATATGATACATGTTCATTGAAATATAAATTTGAAGAAAGGCAAACAAGTATGAGGAATACACATAGTGGTTTATATTATCCAAGACATTTTTATGAATATTTATTTAAACATAAGTGTAATTTTAGATATCAAAGTACAGCTAAGCCACAGAATAACCATCGTTCAGAATCACCTGAAATCTGGCTGAATGGAAGCCCTATAACTAGAGAATTAAAGAAGCCACATTGAGACTGGTAGAGGGGCCAGAGGTGGAGGCCAGCTTTCTTTCAGACAAAAGTGCTGACAGAGGTCATTGTTCCTCATCAGAGCCATCCCCCACCACAGAACCAACAGACAGGAGCCATATCTGAGCTTCCACCAACCTGGCCCACGCTATTCACCCTACCTCCCTGGTGATACCCTGAGACCCTGCTCCACCAATTTGCAGCCCTACCCAAGCTGTTTGCAGTGGGTTTCCCATATGACTGTCCTGGCTTAGTCTTCAGACTTTCCTAAAATCTCTCAAACAAGCAGCAGCTGGCCTCAACTTCCATACCTCTCAATAAGTGGCCCTGCAGTAGCAATAGTCTGCAAAGGTTCATAGCTTGGCCTCTCCTGGACACCTCCAAGCCCAACATAAGTAGCAGCCATCTGCAGGTCACTCTGTAGCTCATGCCAGGTGGCCTCAGGCAGAGCACAGGCAGTGGCTGACATTGTACCCCCTGGGAGGCCCCAGAACCAGTGCACCTAGTGGTCAGCTTCAGACCATGCCAGATTACAACTTGACTACATCCACCAGTGACACACTCAAAGGGTGGACTTGGTGAGCACCAAAGCCCCACTGAAGCATGTCTTGCTCCACAGGGGCATCTCCTGCATAGCAGTTCTCCCACTGTAGTTGCAGCTGGTCCTCACAGCTGATTCGCCTGGGAGTCAATTCCTCCCAGTAACACCAACAGCAATCAAAGTTCAACTACAACAAGACAGTGCACACAGCCCACATAGGGGCACAGCCAGAATGCCCAGCTCAGATGACTGGGGAGGCTGAGCCACTGGGCCCTACAGGACACCTACTACAAGAGGCTACTCTACCAATTCCAAGAGACATAGTAGTTCTACCTAATACATAGAAACAAACACAGGTAAGCAGCCAAAATGCAGAGACAAACATGTTGCAAATGAAAGAACAGAAGAAATCTCAAGACAATGTTAACTAAATGAAGTAGAAGGAAGCAAACTACTAGATACAGAGTTTAAAATAATGGTTATAAGGATGTTCAAGGAACTTAATGAGAATTTAAAGGAACTTAGGGAATACTTTTAAGGAACTTAGTGAGAACTTCAAGGAACTTAGTAAAAACAAAGAATCAAATCAGTGATTTGGAATATGAGTAAGCAAAAACACCAAATCAGAACAACTAAAAGAAAAAAAGAATCCAAAAATATGAAGATAGTCCAGCCGGTGTGGGTCAGTGGTTGAGTGTTGACCTATGAACCAAGAAGTCCCCAGTCAGTTCCCAGTGATGGCACATGCCTGGGTTGCAGGCTCAAGTCCAGTATGGGGCGTGCAGGAGACAGACGATTGATGTCTCTTTCATTGATGTTTCTATCTCTCTATTCCTTTCTTTCCCTCTCTAAAATCAATAAACTATATATTTTGAAAATATATAGAAATATGAAGATAGTGTAAGGAGCCTCTGGGACAACTTCAAGTATACCAACCTTCGAATCACGGGGATGTCGGAAGGAGAAGAGAGGGAGCAAGAAATTGAAAACCTATTTGAAAAAATAGTGACAGAAAAATTCCCCTAACTGGTGAAAGAAAATCAATCAATCTATCTATCTATCTATCTATCTATCTATCTATAATAGAGAAGTATGCTAATTAACCATGACGCCATAATGGGTCAACCAGATAGGAGGAGGTTACGCGCGCTCAGTGTTGGGGGCCTGTCAGCAGGGGCCTCTGCGCGCCTGCACTGGGGGAGGGCCTGATCAGCAGCGGCCACGGCTGCTTCAAGAGCTGGAGAGGGAGGCAGGGCCATACTGGCAGCGGCTGCAACTGCTGCGGAGCCCGGGGAGGGAGGCAGGGCCAGACTGGCAGTGGCCGCGGCTGCTGTGGGGCCCGGGGAGGGAGGCAGGGCCGGACCCGCAGTGGATGCGGCTGCTGCGGGGCCCAGGGAGCGAGACAGGGCCAGACCAGTGACTCGAGGGTGGGTGGCACCGCGAGATTTCGAATCGCGCGCTGGGCTTCTGGTAGATTTATAAGTCCAGGAAGTGCAGAGAGTCCCAAACAAGAAAAGCCCAAAGTTGCCCACACCAAGACACATTATAATTAAAGTGCCAAAATTTAAAGACAAAGAGAGAATCTTAAAAGCAGTCAGTTACCTACAAGGGAGCGCCCATACAACTATCAGCTCATTTCTTCACAGAAACTTGCAGGCCAGAAGGGAGTGGCAAGAAATATTCAAAGTGATGAAAAGCAAGGACCTACAACCAAGACTAGTTTACACAGGAAAGCTATCAGTTAAAATTGAAGGTTAGATAAAGAGCTTCACAGACAAGAAAAAGCTAAAGGACTTCATCACCACCAAATCAGTGTCACATGAAATGTTGAAGGGTCT
>NW_005878621.1:0-7553 GCF_000147115.1 Myotis lucifugus | reverse complement strand
ACCACTACATTTGAATTTGTAAACTCTTCCTCACCCCTTGCTCAGGGTCACCAGGACAACGTGTGGTTTCAGAGGGCAGTTTTGAATTCCTACATGTTTGAAGCTGGAAGAGATGTTAGAGATATGGATATTCAATTCAACATTCAATTTATAGAACATTTCACCCCAAAGCTGCAGAATATACATTCCTCTCCAGGACACCTGGGTCATTCTCAAAGATAGACCACACGTTAGGACACAAAACAAGTCTGTGCAAGTTCAAGAAGATTGAAGTCATATCCAGCATCTTCTCAGATCACAATGGAATGAAATTAGAAATCAACTACCGTAAAAACACCCAAAAGCATTCAGACACATGGAGGCTAAATAGCATGTTATTAAACAATGAATGGGTTACCGATGAGATCGAGAAAGAAATTAAAAAAACAACTTCCTGGAAATATTCAGTGGGGATTGAGTTCAACCCAGTCATTTTGTAGATCAATGCATTGAGGCTCAGAAAGGGAGAGTGACTGGTCTCAGCGTTACTTGGAAGATATACCTTCCGATTCTAATTCTAAAGGTCTTTTCACCTCTTACATGTTTTGCCTTCGATGGCGCTCTGATTTGCTATTTTCTATGAACTGGCTGTGCCTTTTTCTCCTGCAACTGCCTGAGCGTCAAGATTTCAAATAACAAAGATAATGGCTCACACAGCCCCCCCCCCCGTGATTGGGAGGGATGAGGGGCGGTGGGTAGTGTCACACGGGGTAGTTAGACTCCGCTCCGTGGGCCTGAGGGGCACCACTCAAATCTCCCTCCAAGGTAACCTGCTCCACGGAGTGGAAGTGGCCGAGAGCCTTCAGCGGCTTGCCTTGGCCCTCGCCGCAGCCTTGACCTCGGAGCGAACACACTCTCAGGAGCTCAATGCCAATGACTAAGTGTGATGGGCGCACTATTGCCGCCCGACCTGGGACACCCAGTGGGAAATGGATCCAGGTAAGACCTTCTCGGAGCTGCATTGCAACCTGAGGCCCATCCACGCACCCTGCCCCCCTCTGTTCCCAGGTGTGGGCTCCGCAGGGCACCTGAGGCCTGTCTCTCCTGTTCCTTTTCCCTCACTCTTCTACACAGGTGCGTCCCCAATCACTCTTTTTTAAAAAATATATATTTTATTGATTTTTTACAGAGAGGAAGGGAGAGGGATAGAGAGCCAGAAACATCTATGAGAGAGAAACATCAATCAGCTGCCTCCTGCACACCCCCTACTGGGGATGTGCCCGCAACCAAGGTACATGCCCTTGGCCGGAATTGAACCTGGGACCCTTCAGTCCGAAGGCTGACGCTCTATCCACTGAGCCAAACCGGTTAGGGCCCCCACTCACTCTTGTATGCCTAATTCCACACAGCTCTCTATTCTACACAGGCATGGACCCCACTCACGATTCTATGTCTAGTTCCACACAGCTCTCTCTTCTACACAGGCGCGTTCCCCAATCACTCTTGTATGCGGTCACATTGCCATCAGAGGTGAGGTTGAAACGAAGCCTTGAAGGGGGCAATTGAGTCAGCCCCGAAAGTCCCAAGGGGCAGCGCATGCCAGGCAGCAAGGGGAGCCCCCCCCAATCCCTATGTCAGAAAGGAGGGCTTCCGGAACGCTCCAGGAGCAGGAGGCAGCCAGAGGCAATGAGGGAAAACTGAGGAGAGGAGGGGAGAGCCAAGGAGGGGCAGGAGGCGTTGGGTCCAGGCAGCCATTGTACAGGGTCTGGTTTTCACTCTGAGTGGAAAGGGAGTCCTTTCCGGTTTTGAACTGAGGAATAACATGCTCTGAGCTGCTTTTCAATAGTTTTTACGTACGTGGGAGACAGCATCTCTCCATAAAGAATGTTCAGAAACAGCTTGGAGGGACCTGGAGAGCATCATGCTAAGTGAAATAAGCCAGTCAGAGAAAGACAAGGACCATATGACCTCCCTCATACGTGGAATCTAATGAACAAAATAAACTGATGAATGGAGTGGATCCAGAGACATGGAAGCAGGGAACAGAGTGTGGAATCTCAGAGGGAAGGCGGGGGAGGGTGGGTGGGTGGGAGGTCATCAACCAAGGACCTTGCATGCATTTATGTATAACCCATGGACACAGACAATAGGGGGGTGAAGGCCTGGGGCGGGAAGGGGGGATGGGGCCAGGCTGGAGGGGGTCAGTGAGGGAAAAAAGGGGACATAGGTAATATTTTCAACAATAAAGATTTTTTTTTTAAAAAATGTGTTCAGAAAACATTTCTTTTTCGAAGTCTCCGTGCCCATGAGATTTTAGACTCAGAAATGTACCTTCGATCACCTGGTTGTACATTCGCTTCCTTGGGCTAAGCCTGGAGGTGGAAGGTGCAGTGTGTGAGCTGCTGTGAAAGCAGGTGGGACATGAGCCGGACCCCTGCCCTGCACAGCTCTGCACTCATAGCTCGCTCCTTAATCACCTTGACTCCTGGGGACTCCGGAGGTTCTCCAAGCGATGGACAGGATGAGATGTGACCAGTGTTCTCACCGCACGGATTCTCTGGGTCTAAGGCAGTGGTTCTCAACCTTCCTAATACAGTCCTAATGCCTCGACCCTTTAATACAGTTCCTCATGTTGTGGTGACCCCCAATGTCATTGTTACAAATTGAACATCATTAAAGCATAGTGATTAATCACAAAAACAACATGTAATTATATAGGTGTTTTCCGATGGTCTTAGGCGACCCCTGTGAAAGGGTCATTCGACCCCCAAAGGGGTCGCGACCCACAGGTTGAGAACCGCTGGTCTAAGGAAAGAAGGCAGGGAGCAGGCACTGCAGAGAAACCCAGCTTTTCTGTAACAAACTGCTTATGAGGAAGGAGCCCTCACCTTCATAATATTGAAGGCTTAGTGTGCGATATCCTATGGCAAACATTTCCCTTTTTGCTACTGGGATTGAGGTGAGAAATGAGAAGCACCTGGTGACTCCCTAAGACAACGGTGGATGGAGTAGAGAAGGCGCCAGCAATCTACTCCCAGTCTGGACTACAGGCTGGGAGCGGCTCACGCACACTCCTCCGTCCCAGGAGACCGTGGACGGGAGGTGACCTCGCTGACCCCGCTGACCCCGAGCCCGACCCCAGGTGTTGGACTGACAAGAAGAAATGATTTTCCTTTGATTCCTCCCGCTGATCCATGTATGTGATTAACTAGGAAAATAGCGCAATTCTATATCTTTGCTGTAAATGATGGCAGGGACTTAGGTTTGGGAATATTGCAGTTGGGGCCGAGATGACTAATTTTTTCTGGGACTCACCTGCGGCTGTGTGTCAGTAGGTGTGGCGGCACCCCGGCCTCCCGTACAGGAGCGGGAATTATCGGGGCAGCTTCTTGGTCTCACCCTGATGCATTTTGCATCCTGATTCCCCCAGCCCCCTGCAGGCTGGACTAGAGCTGTGGGGGCCAGCGGGAGTCACCGTCCGGGTGAGGGCTGATGGCAAGAAATAAGGTGACCAGAGCTCCTGACTTCTCCACACGCGAGAACCACCCCCTGACCTTGCACCCCTGCCTACCCCTGAGCTGTTACACAAGAGAAAAATAAACGTTGGGTAGTTTCAGCCACTAGTTTTGGGCAGAGAGGGACCTCTTACAACAAATAATCCTATTTTAAAGTCAGTCTGTTTTAAACATGAAGGAAAAATCGTGTCCCTTTTCCTGGCCAGGTAACCCTCCCACAGCCAAGCTGATGAGCGTACACGCTAGACCAGCGGTTCTCAACCTGTGGGTCGCGACCCCTTTGGGGGTCGAACGACCCTTTCACAGGGGTCGCCTAAGACCATCGGAAAACACCAATACAATTACATATTGTGTTTGTGATTAATCACTATGCTTTAATTATGTTCAATTTGTAACAATGAAAATACATCCTGCATATCAGATATTTACATGACAATTCATAACAGTAGCAAAATTACAGTGATGAAGTAGCAACGAAAATAATTTTATGGTTGGGGGTCACCACAGCATGAGGAACTGTATGAAAGGGTCGCGGCATTAGGAAGGTTGAGAACCGCCGCGCTAGACGGACACGGGAAGGCTGAGCTGAGTGCAGTGCAGGCAACGTGTGGCCAGTTAGTGAGCCTGGTTTCTGTGGGCCGCGTTGACCACAGACTGCGGTGGCCCGGCTGGGGTTCCTTCTGAAGGGGCGATGTTCCTGTGGCTGATCCGAGGGGAGAGGGGATCGCTGGCCGGGACCTAAGGCGACTTCTGAATGAGAAAGCAGAGATGCCCCCCTCCCTGTCCCCCTAGATCCAAGAGCTGAGTCCAGACCCAGAGGCACGGTAGTTCTGGGGTCTCGGCCACCGTGTCCGTGTGGGTGGCCCGAGAGCTGCCCCCCAGGCCACTGAGTGCATCGCAGTGACCAGGCCCCAAGCACTCTGCATCTGTGCATTCTAAAACACAGGTTTCCTTCTGCTCCACTGTTAGCGTGACAAGAGGGGGCACGGAGCCTTCAGTCGTGGAGGAGTAATGGAACCCTCGCCCTACCTTCATTCTACATCAGTGGTTCTCAACCTTCCTAACACCGAGACCCTTTAATACCGTTCCTCATGTTGTGGTGACCCCCAATTTCATTGTTACAAATCGAACATAATTAAAGCACAGTGATGAATCACAAAAACAATATGTAATCATATATGTGTTTTCCGATGGTCTTAGGAGACCCCTGTGAAAGGGTCGTTCGACCCCCAAAGGGGTCGCGACCCACAGGTTGAGAACCGCTGTTCTACACGGTGTTTAAACTACAGGATGCAGATTTACTTTGTTTGCTTAAAACAACCCAGAAAAACTCTTTATTCAACAAATGCACTCCTTATAAGTATAAACTAAAAAACATAGGCTTTTGCGTTTACAATTGAAAAGAAAACATTGGCTTCAAAAATAATGTATTTTTTATTTTTATTTTTTAATATATATTTTTTATTTCAGAGAAGAGGGGAGAAGGAGAGAGAGATAGAAACATCAATGATGAGAGAGAATCACTGATGAGCTGCCTCCTGCACACTCCCTACTGGGGATGGAGCCCGCAACCCGGGCATGTGCCCTGACCTGGAATCGAACTGTGACCTCCTGGTTCATAAGTTGACTCTCAACCACTGAGCCACGCCGGCCGGGCCAAAACAATGTATGAAGCACCTGTATCGTCAGGCTGTTTGTGGTGACATTATAGTAAGCTGGGGGCAATCTTTGCGGAACCTGTCACCCCATTCTTTTCCCAACACGAAAGGGACAGAATAGAGACCGGAGCTCTTCCCTGAGTGATGACAGCAGAGGCACGGAGTGGTTTGACCGAGCGGCGGGAGCCACGCTCGTGTGAGAAACGCCTTGTTTCCAGGACGGAGCAGCAGCCACGCAGAGCAGCCGTCTCCCCAGGAGCGCCGCCCGATGGTGACCGCGTGAAGCTGAGGCAGGACATGCTGCGGTGGGTGTGACCTCGCATGAGAAGTCAGTGCCCGGTGCCCGCCCCCCCCAGGCCAGGCCAGCCAGATGCCGGGAGTTGGCAGCTGCTCAGAGGGCCCTCGGCAGGAGGAGGCCTGCTGGAGACTCTCTGCTCTGCCTGGCAGCAAGCATATGCTGCATTGAAACACGGTAGATTTGCTCTTTTACTTGTAAAAGTAATTTGGGGAGCCCTGGCCGGTTTGGCTCAGTGGATAGAGCGTCGGCCTGTGGACTGAAGGGTCCCAGGTTCGATTCCGGTCAAGGGCACATGCCCAGGTTGTGGGCTCAATCCCCAGTAGGGGGCGTGCAGGAGGCAGCCAGGCAATGATTCTCTCTCACCATTGATGTTTCTATCTCTCTCTCCCTTCCTCTCTGAAATCAATTAAAAAATATATTTAAAAACAGTAATTTGGGGCAAAATAGTGACATAGTAAGATGCAGGACTCAAGAAGTAGTGGCCATTTTCTTGTTTTGCTGGCATTTCTCTCGCTTTCCGTCCAGTTTATACTCCCTCATGGCTGGAAGCCAAAGGCTCTTCTGACCGGTAGGTGCTCAGGGTCAGTCTGGGGCCTGATGGTTAATTCTGCCCCGTGGCTGGGGCTGTCGGGAGCATTGCGGGGTGTATAGCCGCATCCCAGCCTCTACTCGCTAACAGCCAGTAGCAAGCCGTCCCCTCCCACAATCCTGACTGACAGAAATGTCCCCAGATATTGTCCAGTGTCCCTGGAGGCAAAACCACCCTGTTACCGGGAACCCCCCGTCGGGTTGGGCTGCCTGTGGCTGTGCCCAATAAGGAAGGCCGGGTTGGATCGTATGAGGCGGTTATTGAGGAGCTGGCCCACCAAGAAGACGGGGCGCTTACAAGCATCCAATCCTGCCTTCCAGCAGGTGCGGGGGCAGGGTTACAAAGGGGAAGGGGCTGGGGTGCTACGTGCAGGCCTGGGGGTCTGCAAACATCAGCTATCGTCCTCAGGCATCAAGCGATGAGATGATGTGGATGAGATGATGTTGCTGAGATGATGTTTTGATTCCTGGTGGGTCGTCTGACCATGCTTATCGGTTCTGCTCGCTGGATTCACAGCTGAGTCACCTCCCCAGTCGCTTCACACAGGCCTTGGAAAGGAAACTTAAGGAAAACTTAACCACCTAGTCACATAAGTGTATGTGTCCTAAGATTTAAAATACTATGATTATTTTGGGGATTGATTCAGGTGCTCTGTCAGGTTATAGGTCCCCCATCCATCCCACTGCTCCAGTTCCGTGGGGTCAGCAAAGGCCCTGCTGGCCCCTGTCCCCGGCAGCTGCCCTCTGCAGGCTGAGCCCCTGTTCTCACTGCTTGTCCCCCGGAGTCTTGGTGCCCCCTGCTCCCAGCGTTTCTGATGTCTTTAAACAGATGCTGAGAAAATGCCCTTGGCTCTCCTGGTAGTTCTCTAGCATTTGGCTCTGCTGAGTGGTATCCCCTAATGTCCCCACACAGACTCCCAAAGAACTAGCTGTTTTTGTTGTTGTTTTGAGTCATTGGTTTAGTTCTGTTTCTCCTTCATTCTCACTGGCCGATCAGCAAGCGTCAGCCCACAGATCACATCCAGCTCCTGCCTGTCTTGGAAATCAAGTTTCTTTGTTTGTTTTTATTTTTTTAAAATATATTTTTATTGATTTTAGAGAGGAAAAGAGAGGGAGAGAGAGAAACATCAATGATGAGAGAATCATTGATCAGCTGCCTCACACAGGGGATTGAGCCTGCAACCTGGGCATATTCCTCCACTGGGAGTCAAACCTTTGACCTCCTGATTCATAGGTTGACGCTCAACCACTGAGCCACGCCATCTGAGCAGAAATAAAATTTTATGACAACAGCCACACCATCACGCGCATATTATGTGAGGCTGAGGCCTGATTGCCATGGAGATCGAAGGTTCTCTGGCCACAGTTCACCAGCCAGCTCTAGCTCCGACACCTCGAAGGTAGGGACCAGGAGCCCGTATCTCTAGCGTCCGATATACTGTAGCTGAGAATATAAATTGCATTCAGGTTGTTTCCTTTGAAATGGCCAAAGGCAATGAAAGATGTTACTGTATT
>NW_005878620.1:0-7554 GCF_000147115.1 Myotis lucifugus | reverse complement strand
ACAGGGGGAGTGCCGCTCAGCCAGAAGCCTGAGCCGGGCTCACGCTGACGAGTGCAGCAGCGTGTGTGTGTGTGGTGGTGTGGTGGTGGTGGTGGGAGCCTCTCCCGCCTCCTCGGCAGGACTAAGGATGCCTGACTGCCGGCTTAGGCCCGCTCCCTGTCAGTTGGACATCCCCCAGGGGCTCCTAGACTGTGAGAGGGTGCAGGCCGGTCTGAGGGACGCCTCACCACCCCCCCTGCAAGAATTTCGTGCACCGGGCCTCTAGTTCAATGATAAAAGCCATTCTAATACTTGATCAGGGGTCCTCTGTTCTGGTTCCCTAACAATTCTGTACTCTCCTTGCAGAACATCTATCTCAGGGCCTAAGACATTTCTCTTATGGTCTGGTTTGATGCTACCTCACCTGCTTAGAGCATTTTTTCCCTTACTGTTGCTATTGATAATCCCTATCTCCTGAATAAAAATTTTTCTTTCCTTGATGCCTGGTCTCTGCTGGAACCAGAAAGGTGGAAGGGACCTTGCTGAGCCCTATTCAACTGCTTTCAGCAAACAGTTCATTACTTTATCTATCACGCACTCTTGTCATATGACCAATGACCTTAGTGCAATCTCTTCCTTTTTTAAGGAAGGAAACGGAGGTCCTGAGAGACAGAGTTGCTCTTTGATCTGAGTCAGCTTTAACCCCGTGGCTGTTTAGTATCTCACAAACAACCAGAATCAGGTGAAATAACAGGTACTCTCAACGTAATTAGAGCAAAGATCACACATTCTGAGACAAGAAATGGGGCATTTGCTCCACACAAAAAGATGATTTAAAATGTAAGGTATCTAAGGAATCAGTTAAGTTAAAAGAGAACCACTAGCAATTATTTCTGAGAACGCAAGGAGGATTGGTGAGGTTAGAAAAGGGTGACTGTAGCTTTTAGCGGGCCCAGATTTCTCAAGTTCAAAAGCAGCTATCATTTGGTCTCTTATCTTACACTGACAGTCTGAAAGGCAGCAATTTATAGTGTAAGGGATGAAGATTTTTGTATCTGACACTCTTGGGTTTATGGTAGTATCTTTTCATATGTATCATCATGGTTATTTCTAATGTTATCATCACTACCATCATCGTTCCATCCCAAATGCTGGTCTACTCCTGTTCCAGTCCCTAAGATTTGCAGCAACACCTGACCGACCTGTGCGCTTTCCTAAGTACATCCTGGTCACTGGGGAATCCAGGTAGCCAGCACAGCTCTGAAGAACTCAGCACTCAAAATTCTAAAGCAGCTGAATCAGGCATAAAACACCCCGTTGGGGATTTGGAGTGCTGTCTACTGAGCTCTATGGCAGAAATCAAGTAAGGATGATGCTACAATAATAATACCTTGCTTATATACTGGGATTTGTGCCTCATCATCCCATTTATCCTCGAAGACTAAGGCTCAGAGATGCCAAATGCCTTATTATGGGTCACAGAATTAATAAGGGGCAAGAAAGAGCCCAAGTCTCAATTCTCAAGCCATGATTCTTTCCTTTGTAATGCGAAAGCCTCACTGAATGCCAAGGCTTAGCTACCACTTCTGCAGATAATTCTCCCTTCCAAGAGCTCAGCAGCCATTAAGAAGTATAGCTGTCAACTCTTGGTCACTTAACAAGTATACTTACAGTCTCGCTCTGAGGGAACTGCCCCACTGGCTCAAGGGACTATATTGTTCTCAATTACCAATTCATGTCTCGAAACAAATTAGTCTTAATGACATTTTTCTCTCTCTTCATATTTTACCAAATTATACTAGAATATTAATCATCAAATAACCACTAATAAGAGCTACTAATAATTAAGTACCTTGTTATGTTTATAAGAACTTTTTTAAAAAAATATATTTTATTGATTTTTTACAGAGAGGAAGGGAGAGGGATAGAGAGTTAGAAATATCGATCAGCTGCTTCCTGCACACCTCCTACTGGGGATGTGCCCGCAACCAAGATACATGCCCTTGACCGGAATCGAACCTGGGACCCTTCAGTCCGCAGGCCAATGCTCTATCCACTGAGCCAAACCGGTTAGAGCTATAAGAACTTTTTACATGTTACCTCCTTTAATACTAACAACCTGGCAAGAAAGTCAAATCCAATTTAAAACAAGTACTGATAGTGAAGAAGTTAAGGAACAGGCCCAAGATCACATAGCAAATCAGTAGACAGGAACTGAGATTTTAATCCAGCAGACCTGATCTTAAAGCTCATGCCCTCTGTCCACTAGAACAGTTTCTCAAGCTTTCATGTGGGTAAGAATCATGGGGGATCTTGCCAAGGAAAGATTCTGATCCAGAAGTTCTGGGTGGGGCCTGAGTTCTGCATTTCTAATAAGCTCCAGGTGATACGAACGCTGTGGGTTCAAAGAATCCTCTCTGAGTCACAAAGGACATGACATTCTCTCTTCCCAAATCTGTTTTTCACATCTAATTATTATGCTTTAAGCAACCCTTCACCTCTAAAAAGTAACAAGTCATCCTCAAAGCCTTTTTTCCCATTTGCCCTTGGCTCCAGCCTGAAAAAACAAACTCCAGAATAGTTCTGGGAATAAAACATATAAAATACAGAAGATTCCAATAACCAGGCCTTAGTGACTAGTTCTATGGCCTGGCACCAACCCGAACTCCTTTAAAATGCATTTCAGCAACCTGGTCCTCCAGGACTAGCTCAGCTTCCCTGGTTGCTGCCCAAGTAACTCGAGGTCAAAATGCTCCCGATCTCGAGTTAAGTGGTCCACTGAGCCTGGTCAAGCCTTGTAAGGGCCTAAGATGGTACAGCCATTCAATAATAGTATGCTAAAATGAATACAGTAAAGAGATCTTGGTTCATGACATTATATATGATCTACTGTGCCACCAGTCTTCCCCCACAGAATCAGACAATTCTACTTATCCTCCATAGCCTCCTACTCAGATCCCCTGAAAATGGTACTAAATAGCATTTCAAGGCCTGTATTCTCTTTCCTAGTATCAAGTCTAAAATTAAGGATCAATATTATGTGCTGCCTTGACATTTGGTAAAATCAGGAGAGCCTCAAAGGGCTTAATCACAAATTCCACTACCTGCTCTGCTCCCATGGATGAGGTCCTATAGCCAAATAACCTTTCTTATAAAGGGACCAGGTACAGTTCCTGTTTATCCTTGAGCAGTGGGATTTAGTTTCCTGCCAGCCCCAATTTTTCAAATAAACCACTCACATCCTCTGGCAGGAGCCAGAGGGCACGCAATCCTCTTTATGTTACAAAGCCTGCCTCCCACAGCCCCTGGTCCCGCTGCTCCTGAATACAGTCGCACCCCAGCACGGCCGGCTGTGTTCTCCTCTGGGTCCAAATGTAGATGCTTATAAACTGCTGTTAATCTTATCTGTCCAGTGTCCTGTGTTGTAGGTTTAGCCATAACCCTAGGATAAGAATCCCTCCCTTGTCACTGGGATGAAAGGAGGTCATTAAAACATCTTTTTTGCCCAACCCACCAGTTTCTAGTCTTTTCACATCTTTGGACTCTTCAATGCCTTTGACAGGACCTCAACTACTCTGATGCTAATCATGTCCAGCACTGTGTTAATCACAGTCTATACACTTTCCCATTTACTTCCCTGACCCTCCCTATGAGGTAGAATACCATCATTATCTCTAATTTTCAGGTGAGGAAACTAGTGACCAGCAAGGTTATGCAACTTGCCCAAGACTCACAGCTAATGAAGTTGGGCAGAGCTCAGATGCAGATCTGCCTGGCTCTTAATGACTACCTTAGTCTTGACAGGCTCTCCGAGCTCACTGCTGTCATTCCTCAAGGTCTCTCACAGACAAACATGTACTGCGGGATGCTGACAGGAGCACCTGCATTTGAGGCACCTTGTTTCTTCTGCCGGTCTCTGCTGAAAGATGGATGGAGATGTGTATCTGGCAAACAGTGCTGCTGGAACAGGCCAGCTGACTGGCGAGGTGCCAAGAGTCTTCCCTCGATGGCTTGGACTTAAGGTCTGGTTTGCTTGTCAACCTTGTGGATATAAAAACCCCATCCTGTAGAAGTCTCACAGTTAATTGGACTTGGGGAGGTTAGATAACACTGTCTAAATTCGTAAGAGAAGAACTATAAATCAAAAAGTCAATTTATTAGTTCATTTACTAGTGAAATATGCCTACTCTAGCAGTTATCTGTAAAAAAAAAATAAGCAGTGAGGTCAAGTATCATCAGAAAGCCTTTTAAGATCACAAGAAGAGGCTATATTCACTGGACGCCTGGTGCATCCGTATTTTCCATGGAAGTAGATGCCTGGCCTCCAGACTGGGCAGATAGAGTCTGAGGGTGAATGCACACTGTACAGGCAGCACCAGCTGCCATTCTATCTTTTCACCTTCATCACTGAGTTTCTGGACTCTTCTGTGGCTCCAGTCTCTCTTTGGAACAGTTGGACTCAGCTTTGTCCTTGAGGTAACCCTGTGCAGGTACCTAATTGCAGTGACCATGTGCTAATTTTTCAGTCTCTCTGAGAATGTAAGGAGTGCCCTCCTGTTGCTCCCGCCCACGGGCTTTTCTGTTGGTGCTCCAAACATCTATCTATAGCAGATCAGAACTCCTCCTTTAGGAGTCTAAGCCCAATGAAGCTTTCAACTCACTTCAAACTTATCCGCCTTCTAACTTCCATCTGGGTCATCTACCTTACACTGGCTATCCCACACACTGTGACCTTGGGAAAATTACTTAACCTGGGTGGGGCACAGTTTCCTCCTCTACAAAATAGGACTCATAATAGTACCTCTCTCATTGAGTTGTTAGAAACTTAAATGTGTCAACACACTTAAAGCACCAGCACTAGGGACATACTCAATAAATCAATAAGCTGCTGGTCATCATCATCATCTCCACCATCACCTCACCACAGATTCTCAAAGAGGTAGAGACACAGCAGACTAAGGTCCACTAGAAAGTAACCATTACATTCGACTGTTCTTTTTCCAGACTCTCACTTTCGAATGGAATTCTTCTTTTGAGTCATTCTATAAAATACCATGATACAAAACATCAAAGTGCTTGGCATAACAAACTGCTAGTGTCCTCTCATCTTCAGACGAATTCAGAGAAACGAGCAATTTAAAATGGAAGACTTTGAGAGACTTATCTGCCTTTGCTCTGCCGTTCTGGGCATGCTGCTCTGATCCAATAGTTCATCCAAGATGACTCTCAACAGGCCAAACTGCAAATCTTCCAAGCAACACATTCATCTAATGAGTGACTGGGGACAGTGACTGCATCACATCTAGGGTGACTCTTGCATCCTGCATCAAGAGCCTCAACAAGCAATCATCACTTCAGTGCTCTCACATCCAACCTCTTAGGTGTTAATGAAGACCTGTGGCTTTGTCACTGGTATCAACAGACATTTTGCTCTGACCTGAAAATATGGATGAGTCCTGAGTTCTCACCAACTTGATTATGAGAATACACTTTTCTTCAACAAGGAATAAATCTGGACCGACACAATGCCAAATTCTAAGTTGAGAGATACTAGTCTAACATGAACATCAAAGCACTCAGGCAAATAAAGGAGACCGCGCCAAGCCTTGGGACCCCAGAGGCTGTGTGCTTACAGTAAAGGTTGGCAGCATAGGCTCTAAACCAGTGGTTCTCAACCTTCCTAATCCGCGACCCTTTAATACAGTTCTTCATGTTGTGGTGACCCCCAATTTCATTGTTACAAATTGAACATAATTAACGCATAGTGATTCATCACAAAAACAATATGTAATTATATATGTGTTTTCCGATGGTCTTAGGTGACCCCTGTGAAAGGGTCGTTCGAGCCCCAAAGGGGTCGCGACCCACAGGTTGAGAACCACTGCTCTAGACAGACAGTCAGGGAGTGAAGTGCAGCTCTGCCCCCTAACTACCTAAATAACTTTAGATAAGTTGCTTAACCCTCTAGGCCTCAGTTTCCTCATATGTAAAATGGGGATAATAGCTATCTCATGGGGTAGTTACAAGCAATAATATACTACTATATGTAAATGAGTTAATATACATAAAGGACATTTCCCGTAACATTTTAAACATTCACTAAATGTTAAAAGGAATAATAAAAATACACCTGCCAAAATGTTTTTACTAGAGGCCCGGTGCACGAAATTCATGCACTTGGGGGGTTGGGGGGAATCCCCCAGCCTGGCCTGTGCCCTCTCACAGTGCGGGAGCCCCGCGATCAATCGCCCCAAAGAGGTAGGCCACGCCCACCCATCCGGGGCTCCTCGATGGATTGCCACAAAGAGGTAGGCCGGAGTCAGGGGTCCCACCTACATGCTGCGTGGAGCCATGGGACCCCCAGGCATCACCACGTGGAGCCACTGGGACCCCTGGTGTCGCCAGGCGGAGGCGCTGGGACCCACCTCCGCGCCGCGCACATGCAGCATCAAGTCCCTGCCCACCTGCGCACGCCTTGCCGTGCACGCAGCCCCCCTCACCCGTGTGCACCCACTGTGCACACAGCCTCCTGGTGATGGATTGTGATGGCGTGAGGGCATGATGACCATTTGCATATTAGCTCTTTATTATATAGGCTATTTCTTAGGTTGGATGGTCAGTTTACTTTTTAAAAATCACTCTGCCTCATCATTTTATGTTATCTATGTCTCTTCTATATATGGCAAATATTACAAAAATTCTTCTTTAAATGAAAAGAATTTTCTAGACAATCACATTACTAGTTTCAAACAGCTGGTCTGGGATGGGAGTCAGCTAGGAAAGAGAGAATGAAGAGCGTTAGGCCTCTTATAGCACAGATCTCTGGGCTATCATCAGAAATTTCATTCAAAGCCTTAAACTCACTGAAAATTAGGAGGAGATACAAAGAACTTCGGAAATCACCTGGTCCAATGCCCACATTTTGTAGATGAGAAACTGTTGAGAAGTAAAGTATTTTTAAGACCTTCGAGTTAACTAGTGACAGAAATGAGGCCAATCTTGTTACCCCTGTCTGAGCTATATATTCTAAGTGGAAAGTAATGAGGAAGACATTTTGGAAAGGGAAAGAGATAGACACAGTTCGAAAGGGTTAAGGAAGTGACCTAACAATATGTAGCCAACGTTTACCAAAATTTATTATATCCCAGGCACCATGCCAAGAACTTTGCGTGGGTGGCCTTATATAATTTTTGCAAAACCTGTGAGGCAGTTACTATTATTAACTCCACTTTCAACTGAGAAAGTGGAGGGCTAGAGAGATGAAATGACTCGCCTCAAATCACAAAGCCAGGGAGTGGTAGAGTCAGTAAAATGAACCCATGTTGTCTGACTCTGGATCTGGAACTTTTCCCACTCACTGTACCTTGCCCAACCTTGAGAATTTAAAGAGCAGTTAAGCTCTTGATCCTAGAGTCTTTCTCCTACTTTTTTCGTAACTTCTTTGTTCAGAGGCACTGCAAAGATAAAAGAAGTGGTATTTAAGTAAGAGCAGATGACATTATTTAGCATTTATTTATTCTGTGCAACACCAGGCACAAGACACACATTTCTCAAGCCCAGGTCTTGTCCCAGGCC
>NW_005878619.1:0-7554 GCF_000147115.1 Myotis lucifugus | reverse complement strand
AGTTCTTTTTTTGTTTTGTTTTTTACTTACTCTAAATTCTTTCATTGTTCTCTGTCCAATCAGGTAAGAAATTTAAACCACTTCTGACTTTGGATTCCAAAAAAATTTTTTAAGCATCTGAAAAGCCCTGAAACAAAGAAAGATAATACTTTATTTCCACGCAATTTTTAAATAGCCAGATGGAAGTTTTGTTGCCCTTCCTGTTAAAAACACTCTCCCTTGCAGTTGAAGTGAGCATGAAAATCTTCAGCGAAAGGGTTAAATCTTTTGACCAGAGGGCCTTTCAGGGAATGGCCCAAAGATCACAAAGAATAAAAATGTCTCCTCTACTGTTTAATGTAATTTAATTTAATTCAGCGAGCATTTACTGAGCGCCTCCTAGGTGTCAGTTCCTGAACTACCCCCTCCCCCCAGGAATGCAAAGAAAAACGAGCCCAAACTACCGCCTTCTATTAGCACACAATCCAGAGGAATCATTACACTTCCAGCCACAGGGCAGCCTGGGATAAGCCGTGCATGGAAGCAGGAAGCAATGTGAGGGAGGAGGAAAGAAATAGATTCCTTCTGACTAGGTCATGTTAGCAGGTTTCACTGAGTAGCTGGGGTCATTGCAGCCAAGATTAAAATCCACACAGTCACCCAAGGGGTTGAGCTCTTCCCTGCTCTCTAATACCCTACGGCAGGAAGGCAGGACATTTTCATTGATGAAATCATGTAGGAGACTTTGGGAGTTGAGCAAAATGATAGGTTTTTGTTCTTCTGGATTCTGACCATTGAAAATAGACTCCCAGTTCCATTGATCAGGATGCAGGCAGTGGGAGATGCCGGTGCCCGCCAGTGTACCAGCCCCAGTCTACGTGTGTCATCTTCCACATGGGTTAAGGATCAGCAGTGAACCTCTGCTCCGTCCAATTTGTAGACTTATATGTGTTACTAGGACTGAAGGGTCGCCATCCACCAATAAGAATGGCTAAGACATCCTCTTAGTACGCCTCTCTGTAGGAAGATCTTCAAGGACAGGAGTTGAGATGTTGTAATTTAGGGATTTATCTGCAGCACGGATTTCCTGACAATGCAATCCTTTCTCAAGGGGAAAAATACACAGAAAACATTGTAGTGAAAGAGAAAAATAAATCTGAAAATGTGTGTCACATATGCCTAAACCATACAAGAAACAAAATATATGCTCACTATGTAAATACCTGACTGTGTTCTCGACGTTATATTAAAAGATCTGATCAGGCACTTTATGGTACAGATGAAAATCTGGTGACGGTTGTTCTAAATATAAGCAGGGCTTTAGAGTTTTTGTGTTTCTTATATTTGGGAGACATTGTTTGGATTCCTCAGGAGCAGTTTAAATGGCTTTGAAGAATGAATGAATTTTAAAGAAAATAAAGGTGTACTGGGTTATCAGTCTTCTAAGACCTTAGCCATTTGAAACTCTGTTTTCTTAGCACAGAGTTGGGATAGAGGGGACTTTAAAAACACATCCTCTATTAGATAATTAATTAAACTGTACTTGAAAGAATATTTTTCATGGAAAAAGGCTTCAAATATAAGGCATTGTTGAATCATAACAATTTTTGCCCTAGGTAAAGAGGCAAGCCAGATGGAAGCCACTTAACTCAATACTTTCCATGCCATTACAGCCAGAACAATAATGTTTGCTAATATGTATTCATGCAGAGTGCTGGGAAAAAATATATTATCTCTTCAGACAGTATTTGAATATTATGAGAGGGCCAAAAATTGATTAATTCATTTCCTTCCTCCCATCTTCCTTCCCTCTCTTCCCTTTGTGAATATGTAAGCGCCTCTTTGGTTGATATATTGGTGTTAGCACTGGGGGTACAGTGATGGTCCAAATCAGTCATGTTGCCCATTCCTCCTCCCTCCACCAAAATTTGTGTTCTTGCTGGCATGCTTCGGGAAGCAGAAGTTCAGCTATCCCCAAGGAGAGATGCTTTTGACTGAGTTTTCCTAATACCCCTCGAAATTGAACCATTTGTAAGCAACACATGTTTCATGTTAGTCATTGCGTGCGTAATAGTGGTCTGGCCTTTGTTGAATCTAAAGCAGGGGTGGGCAAACTTTTTGACTCGAGGGCCACAATGGGTTCTTAAACTGGACTGGAGGGCCGGAACAAAAGCATGGATGGAGTGTTTGTGTGAACTAATATAAATTCAAAGTAAACATCATTACATAAAAGGGTACGGTCTTTTTTTTTTTTTTTTTTTAGTTTTATTCATTTCAAATGGGCCGGATCCGGCCCGCGGGCCGTAGTTTGCCCACGGCTGATCTAAAGCATACCAAAGGTAAAGACTCTCCCAGTTATCCCAGTAATAAATTATCCATAATTAAAAGGAAAAGTAAAAATAATGATAATGGACTTCCATGGCTGTATATGTCAGTGTTTCCAGAGTTGACTTTTCCATTTTCTTCCTATATCTTTTCTCAAATTTCTATCATCACTTTACACTTGGCACAAGCCAACTTTGAGGGCTGAGGATTAAAATTTTCTGGTCACCAAAAGAACTGCCACCTTCAGACTTGGTGGCTTGCCCAGTGCCTTCTGGTTTTCTCCATTTCACCTACCTGATCCCTTTCTCAGTTGCAGAGGGCAGTGGGTAGATTACCCCAAGAGTTGTCACGTGGTTTTCAGTTCAATCCCTGTCCAGCTACTACCTGGCACTTGAGATTTGCCATATCCCTTAGTTCTCAGTTTCTTCATGTGTTCAGTGAAGAGGTTGCATTAGGTAACTGAATTTGCTTCCAGCTTTAAATTACTCTTTTTTTGTTTTTCTGAAGTCAGGCAAAAACTGACCTCATTGAACTCCATTCCTCATCTTTTCCAGTTAAGTGGATTGTCTGACCTGTATCTATGTAACTCCAATTCTTAGGCCTATCAAGCCCTAAATCCCTCTTTAAAATAAATATTTTGTCATGTCTAAAACTCTCCTGAAATAAAATTCACAGGTAATACAACCTTATTTATACACAGCTAAGACAAAATGTCGATATAATCATAGTAGTGAAACATAAAGGAGAAATTAAAGGAAAATAATTTAGAATAAAACAATGTTCATTTCAACATTTAAGTGCTTTGATCTCAAAACCTTTAAAAAAATATATTAAGATGCTTGCACCATGGAGGTGGCAGCTCCAAGTACAGTGTTGATACAAATATCTCATACTGATGCCTCGAATGGTGCTTAGTGGCATTGCTCTGTGTGACATGACGTTCCAGAATGGTGAGCAAGACTTGGTAAATTTCCCCCCAGAGTACAAACTGCTCTCAAATCCAATGGGAACTATATACAAACTACTTTGTGTGTGGTTGTTTTTAGGATATAAGTTTTAAAAAATGGTAAACAGGTTTTTCACTTATACAAATGTCCCAAGGAACATTTGAAGATCTTGAAAGAAAGATTGGGGTACTCTTCTTGGGAAGAAGTAAGCCAATGGATGGCGGGACATCAAGCATCCTGGACCTCCGCTTACTAGAGTATGAGGACACCACCTGCTCTGAGAACCACTGGGGTTGATGAATAGACTCACCATTTTTCCCTCCGATTAGAGCAAGATATTTATTTGGTTTAAAGTGCTTTCATGATATTGAGCTGCATATTTGTTTTACTTGAGTTTTGACTTTAGTTTGCTTTGAGCCATCTTAGCAGGCAGGAATTTGGTCTATCTTTTGAGTTCCATGTCCTCAATGTCTAATATATTAGAAGATCAAAAAGTTTAGAAAGTTTAAATCAGGTAATAGGAGAATGATTTTACAAATTAGCCGCATGTATTTGTTTTATTGGGCAGTCAAACACTAGAGAGGTCCATATATTCAGGTATAAAAACATCATTAGAATAAATGAAGCAAAGAAAAAAATGTATGTACTTCACAGCTCATTTTATGTTAGAAAGTTATGTTCAGATTACAGTTTTCTGTGACACAACACCCAACCTATTATTTTTGAGGAAGCGAGAAGAATTGTTAGAGTGAAGGAAGGCGATTTTATTCTATAAACTTCTGTATTTTAGATTATTATCATGAGAATGCTTTTGTGTGCTATTTGTATAATTAAAATACAGAATTCTGGCATTTAGTGGGCAGGAGTCAAAAATTCCTGATGTCCTACCCATGTGTGTGTGGGCAGTGTTTCACAATTAGGAATGTCCTGACCTTTCCCATTCTCAATCACATTATTTAAAATCTTTCATGACACTATAATAAAGGGTGTCCCCAAAATTCACGCAAGATTTGAATTTTGCGTGAGCATTAACAACAACAACAAAAAATAAATAAAAGCCTAATTTTATTTGGTTTATTGAATCAGATTCTAATATCTGTTGCCCTTTGATTTCAATCCCTTCAATTTGATTAGCATTACCAAGTACCAATTATGTCCCAGGAGCAGGGACAATGAAGACCAATGAAGACCACGGCTTTGCGTATGTGCCAGCAAAGCCGTGGAGGCCATTTACCTGATGTGCTATTCCATACATAACCCTATACTGTATACTTTATGAATCAATAAAAATTTACAATTTTTAATTATAAACCTGTGTTTTCTATCAAAATTACTTCTTGCGTGAATTTTGGGACACCCTTTAGTAGAACAAATTTACTCAGCAGAAGTATTATTATTTTAAAATTCTATTTTAAGTGACTGGCACATAGGTCTCAATAAGATAGAATAGTGGTTGAAAACACAGGTATGTTTTCAGACTATCTAGGTTCAAATCCAAAATTTTTCACTCTAGGTGTATGAGCTATGGTCTTCGGCACCTCAGTTTTCTCAGCTTAAAGTGGAGACTGTTGTGAAGATAAAATAATTTAATATGTGTGAAGTACTTAGAACAGTGTCTCGCACACAGGAAACACTATAGAAGTGTTAGTAATTATTGTTAATGTTGAAGGCCTATATCTGCAGACATTTCTATTTACTCTTCCATTAAGAAAAAAAGAAATTGTTCTTTTCCTTTTCCACAAATTATATATCTAGGCCCAACCATTCTCCATATGTCTTTCTCAACCCTATATTTTTATATATTTTCCTTTCTATGATTCCTTTGTTTATAAATGATGGCATATTTTCCATCAAATGAAACAGAAAACCATTTTGTTGTTGTTTATCTTTTACTTAATTGGGTACATAAAAAGGCTAGTAGATATATTCCCTCCTTCCCTTTTTTTCTTTAAATCATCAAATATTTTTATTTTCTAATGCATTAAACATTGAGAAATTCAGATAACTTATTTTGTTTATTCATATTTATTGTGATTGTTAACAATTTGGATTCATTCCTTGCATTTATTTTATACTAGAGGCACGGTGCATGAAATTCGTGCACTGGGGGGGGGTCTCTCAGTTCAGCCTGAACCCTCTTACAGTCTGGGAGCCCTCGGGGGATGTCTGACTGATGGCTTAGGCCTGCTCCTCACTCAGTCCCGAATGGCGGGACCCCAGCAGCAAGCTTACCTACCAGTTGGAACATCTGCCCCCTGGTGGTCAGTGCATGTCATAGTGACTGGTCAACCGGTCAACTGTCTGCCCCCTGGTGGTCAGTGCATGTCATAGTGAGTGGTTGAGCAGCCTTAGCATATCATTAGCATATTACACTTTAATTGGTTGAACGGACGACTGGACACTTAGCATATTAGGCTTTTATTATGTAGGATATTTATTATACTTTCTTGTTGCTTCTCTTTGCCTCTTTCCTGCCTTTTAAAAAATTGAACAACTAATCTTTTTTCTGTTTTTTCCCCTCTAATTATTCTGAAGTTATGCATCCCATTTAAAATCTTCTAATAATTACTCATAAATTTGCAAAATACTTTTAAAAGTAATAATCGCCCTAGCCGGCTTGGCTCAGTGGATAGAGCGTCAGCCTGCAGACTGAAGGGTCCCAGGTTCGATTCCGGCCAAAGGCACATGCCTGGGTTGCGGGCTTCATCCCCAGTAGGGGGTGTGCAGGAGGCAGCCGATCAATGATTCTCTCTCATCATTGATATTTCTATCTCTCTCTCCCTCTCCCTTCCTCTCTGAAATCAATAAAGAAATATATTAAAAAAATAAAAATAAAAATAAAAGTAATAATCTTTCATCAAAGTCTAGAGTTAATCTACCTTCCTCTCCCCCTTCCCATAAAAGCCTTAGCACACTTCCTCTTCATTTTCCACCCCCTTTATTGGATCCCAACATTGTGCTGTAGACCCCTGGAATTATCGTTGCAAGTTATTGTTAATGTTACTGCACTGCCTCCCTCTGTGTGTTGTACTGTAGCCATTTGTTAAGTTAATGCATTAATCCTATTCGAAGTGCCTAAAATTTTAGAATTTAAATGCATTGAGGTAAAATTCTAAGAACTGTAACTTGCTTGGTAGAGCATCTGATATTGTAATTGTGCTTCTTAGTCTTATGTTTTTAATAAGCATTGCATTCTAATATGCCAACATACACTTAACAACAGGGATGCATTCTGAGAAAGGCGTTGTTAGGCGATCTCCTCCCCATTTGAACATCACAGAGTGCGTTTGAACCTGGATGGGATAGCCTACTACACACCTAGGCCATATGGGATAGCCTAGTGCTCCTAGGCTACAAGCCTCTACATGTCACTGTACAGAACAGCACAGGATTACATCGAGCACGAGATAAAATGATGTAATCGAGAGAGGCGGTAAATACGAGATGGATGAGGCTGCTGCCAGTGGAACACAGCATACGGTTTTACAGCAAACGTTCTTATAAGTAGAAAGAGTACATTCTAGAATAATTATTAAAATTACAGTATATTAAGTACATAAACCAGTAACATAGTCATTTATTATCATTATTAAATACTATGTACTGTACATAATTGTATGTGCTATACTTTTATACAACTGGTGGTGCAGAAGGTTCGTTTACAGCATCATCACCACAGACACATGCGTAATGCTTTGCACACCATGTGACTTCACAGCAGCTCCCACATCACCAGGCGACAGGAACTTTTCGGCTCCATTGTAATCTCATGCGGTCACTGTGGTACATGTGATAGGGTCAGGAGGTCACCAAAACATCATTATGAAGTGAGTGACTGGTAACAGAATTACCTTAGATTTCTTTTTCTTGAAAGTGCTTTTGAGTGATGTTTACATGAATTTTCTTGTGATATTCATATTCTTACTCTCATAATTACAAATTTCTGTGGACTCTCATTTTTGCTATAGTAGCAAGAAAGGGTATGAGAGTTAATAGAAAATCCCAAATACATTCCATTACCTTCAGAATACATCAGATATTTATATTTTGAATTAATAGTAACATTGGTGTGATGTAAGAATTTGTCTAAGCCCCTTACCTGAAGAAGTTTAAAAATCAACATTTCAAAAATGTAAAAGGACATGGTTTTGCCCTATTAGTCATATGGTAATTTAGCTGGTAATTAGCAGGTTGTTCTGATAGTTCATAGAACAGAGTTTGACTTCAAGGAAGCAAAGGAGAGAATATCTTTCTTTTATTGTCCCAGCAATTTTTCTTTCATTTATTCGTGTCCCTCTGCTAT
>NW_005878618.1:2901-7654 GCF_000147115.1 Myotis lucifugus | reverse complement strand
TATGTTGAGATGGTTTGGACATATAGAGAGGATGAACGAAAGGAGATAGACGAAACAAGTATACAAGACGAGTGTGGATGGGAGAGTAGGAAGGGGTCGACCTCAGCGAACGTACCTCAATCAGATTGAGGACGTTTTTAGCAAAGGCCAGCTTAGGAGCACCCTAATTAAGTTAATAACAATGTACCTACCTATATAGTTTAAGTTTTAAAAATTTGGCTCTCAAAAGAAATTTCAATCGTTGCACTGTTGATATTTGGCTCTGTTGACTGATGAGTTTGCCGACCACTGGTCTAGACTCTCGAGGCTGGCAAACAACGCCCATAGGCCAAATCCAGCCTGCTGCGCATTTTGTAAATAAAGTTTTATTGGAACACAGCCATGCTCATTCGTTTACGTATTGCCAATGGCTGTTTTCACACGTCAGTGGCAGAGTTAAGTAATGAACAGAGGTGGCATGACCCACAAAGCCTGAAATCTTCCCTGTGGAGCATGTCCTCCCTCACCCTCCCTTCTTACCAGCGACTCGCCTTCTAGCTTGGCCTCCTGGGGGGCTGTGTCAGGCTCTGGCGCTGGTTCCAGCTCCGCCTCCAGGTCGGGCTCCGGCTCTGGTTCCGCCCCCTCCTCCTCCTCCATCCTGGTCTTCTGAGGGGTCCCTGGGGGCTGAGGCAGCACCCTCTGGACCCAGCCCAACATCCTGACACCTGGAGAGCACAGAGTCCTCAGGCTTCCCTACCACTTAGGGGCCGCTTTTGTGGATTACACATCTCCCTTTCCTCTCATCTTTTAAAATATTTTTGCAGTTATATCTCCAAGTAGCAATAGTCAGGCCCACAAACACATGTGTAGAAAGAGACTGATCACAACAGTGTTATAGCAAAAGATGAAAAAATTCAAATATCCCTCAACAGGAGGACAAAATTAACCTATTTTCATGATTTCAATATTTTAAAGTAAAATGACAGGGAAGCCCCTTGTGCATGGTTTACTGGGATAGGTCAGCCCTACCTTACATGGGTTCAGTTTCTGGAATCATTTACCTTCGGGGAACAGGGAGCCCCCTCCCTCGTGATCAGATCCCCGCAGGAGGGCCTAGCCTAGTGGCACCACACAGGTCAGGCTGTGCAAACTCCCAGCCCTGAATGGTCCCTTCCGGGCCGTGCCCGCCCCAGCCCTGGGCAGCCAGGTGTTGGTAGAGGGCTCCTCGGTCCCTGCTCCACCAAGGACCCCAGCCCCCGGCTGAAAAGGGCAGGCCCGGGCCCAGGATCCCTGCCCCGGGGCCCCGCTCCCTGAAGCCCATGGCCATGCTGCCTCCTCCTGCTCACAGCTCTGACTTCCGTCCCACTCGGCCTCAGCAGCCAGCCTCCAAAAAAGTGAACTGGGGCCAGACATGACCCCTCCAGGCATCCATGTCCCTGCTGGGTGGGGTATAGACAGTGGCTGGTGGCCCAGGCACCACTGTGGTCCTGGCTGTCCCTCTCAGGGCCCCCTTCTCACCAGCCTTTCAGAATCTTGTGAGGAGCTGGTGGAAATGCTGATTCCTAGGCCCCCAAGCCCTCTGCGGGCCTAGAATCTGCATTTCACAAGCTGCCCTGGGAGTCGGATGCACACTAAGGTTTGAGCCGCGCGGGGAGGGCCGGGGGGCGGGGAGGGAAGCCCTGGGTGCTCAGCCTCGCCTGGTTCTCCGTGTCTAAAGGCCTCGCTAGCAGGAGAGCGTGGGGATCCCATCAACAGGCCCACCACCACCTCATCCCCACTTACCTGCTCTGAGGCCGGCCACCAGCCAGGAAGTGCCTGCTCCCCACCACTCGCAGCTGCCCTCCCCTCTCAGACACGGGGATTAATTGACAGCACCGGGCAGGCGGGCCCTTAATTGACAGCACAGCACAGGGCCGTGTGCAAAGGATTAGCAGGTGCCAAATGGGGGTGGGGAGGTGGGGTGGTGGGGAGGAGGCTGACGCTCAGGGAGCCAACAACAGCCCCCTAGAGGCCAGCAAGGAGTCTGGGGGGGGGGGACAGATTTGGTAGCCTTGGGGGGCCCAGGGGCCTGGCTCCCCACATACCTTGGCCAAGCTGCAGAGTGGCTGGTCAGAGAATGACAGCTTGGGGTCCCCGGTTGATCCTGGAAGACTCCTCAAAGTGGCAGGGGCTTGTCCACTCTCGGTCATCAGTGGCCGTACACCCCAGCCCCCGAGCCCCAAGGCCGAACTCAGGCGGATTCTCTCTGGTCCCGAATCCTTGAATCCCGGGCAGCTGGGGCGGGGTGGGGCCTCAGCAGCCCCTGCCTTAGGCTCTGCCCGAACCGCTGTGGTCCGGGGCCAGACCTTTAGGAAGGATCCGAGGACTGAGGGGTGACTGACTGCGGGTGAGCTGGCCCCCTGAACTGAGGTGGGACCCTAGAGGGGAGACAGAGACCTCGGGGAGGAGGACAAGAGGGACAGAGGCCCGGGAAAGAGGGATGCTGAGGCGACAGGACCGGGACGGGCGGAGGGGTAGAGGGGTGTTCAGCAAAGGGGTGGGAGCCTAACTTGATCATCCACGGGATTTCTTGAGCTCTTCCTCCGCGCCCAACAGCGTGCCAACCTTGGCCCATTGAGCAAGACAGGCACAGGGCCTGCCCTCCTGGAGCTTCTATCCAACGGAGGGGACAGAAGTAAACCAGATTAAGGAGGAGTAAAGAAATATTGCAGCCCAGCTGGGGTGGCTCAGTGGTTCAGCATGGACCTATGAACCAGGAGGTCACGGTTCAATTCCCAGGTTGTGGGCTCGATCCCCAGGAGGAGGTGTGCATGAGGCAGCTGATTGATGCTGATGTTCCTCTCTCATCAATATCTCTCTCTCCCTCTCCCTTCCTCTCTCTCTCTAAAAAAAATTAATAAAAACATATTTTTAAAAAAGAAATATTGCAAATTCTGCTGATTCCATGAAAGAAGCAAACAGGGCAGGGAGTAGGGGCTGGCAGGTGTCTGTGAAGAGGTAGACATGTGAGCTGAGACATGAAAAGCAAGATCTGAGTGAACGGTGGTCCAGACAGAGGACACTGCCAAGGTGAAGGTCCTGCGGCTGGAATGACCTTGGATGCACCTGAGGAGGAGAGGGGCCGGGGCCGGGGCTCAGTGGGAGTAGGGAGAGTGGCAGGAGGTGAGGCCCATGCAGGTCATGTAGGCCTGTAAGCCATGAGAAGATTGGGTTTTAGCTGATGGGCAGCATGAGCCTGTCTTGTCTGTGGCTGCGACCATAGGTAACGACAAGCCGTGGTTAAACTATGTAGCAGGAAAACGGGTCACCACTTGTAGGAAGTTGGGGCTGTGACTTGGAAGAGGTACTGGAAGCTCCGACTGTTTCTTGCTTTCTTTAGTTGGCATCTATTTTTTTAGAACAACTTTAAGAGGTATAATTTACATGCCATAAATTTCACCCGTTTTCGTGTACAGTGATTTTTTAGTAAAATGCCTGAGCTAGGAAATTAGCACCCTCTAGTTTTAGAACATTCCCATCACCCATTCTACCACCCCCTCCCAAGATCCCTCCTGTGACTTCCCGTCCCACCCCAGCCCCCGGCAACCACTAATCTGCCTTCCGTCTCCCAGGCTTTGCCTTTTGAGCACATTTTATATAAATGGATCGCACACTCTGTGGAGTGTTTTCGTGTGTGATTTCTTGCATAATGTTCTTAGCATAATGTTTTTGAGGATCATCCACATGATAGCACGTATCCTGGTTTCTTTTTCATTCTCAAGAGTATCCCATGGTGTAGCTATAACACAGTCTATTTATCTGTTCGCCAGTCAACAGACACTTGGGTTCTTGCCACTCTTGGGCCATTATAAAGAATGAACATTTGCGTGAAGTCTTTGTGTGGCCATATCTTTTCATTTATCTTGGGAAGATTCCTAGAGGTATAATTGCTGGGTCATATGTCAATGTATGTTTCACTTTTTCTTTCTTAAGTTCAGAGCAGACGGGCGAAGGAGAGAGAGATAGAAACATCAATGATGAGAGCGAATCACGGATCAGTTGCCACCTACAGGCCCTCTACTGGGGATCAAGCCTGCAACCCGGGCATGTGTCCTGACGGGGAATCGAACCATGACCTCCTGGTTCATAGGTCGACACTCAACCACTGAGCCACACTGGCCAGGCTATGTTTCACTTTCTGAGAAACTGCTAAACTTTTTTTGCAAAGTAGTGCCCGATGTCTTGACTTGCGTGGTAGTTACATGAGGTCTCATTTTATAAATTTTTGTGGTCACATTATTTATGCACTTTGTGTATTTTGTTACGTTTCACAGCTTTAAAATAGTTAGAAATAAATGGGGGGGGGGGTGTGACTGAAGTCAACTCTGGGGGAGTTTTCCGTGAGCTGCGGGCTTGGGGATGCTGTCCTGGGGCTGTATGGAGCCCTGCAGGAGGAGCAACTGGGAAGCCAGATCCTACCTGATCTCACAGGCTCAGCACCTGGACAGGCATAAGCAAAGTATATATGCAAAGTATATGCAAATAGGTCAGGCTCTCCCAGGGGTCCCTTACCTGAGGGTCTCTCTCTACTGGTTGTGACCAAGGTGGTAGCAGGCCCCAGGGCTTGGGGGTGCTGGGCTTAGGCACTGGTGACCTTGCTTTCTGGGAAGGAGGGACAGAGGCTGCAGGGGGCTGGGGTGGTGTATCACCTGCTAATCCCTGTCCTGCTGAGGCCACCGCTCTCCCTGATCCCCTTATGCTGACCCTGGATACGGGCCGCCACTAATCCCCACCC
>NW_005878618.1:0-2801 GCF_000147115.1 Myotis lucifugus | reverse complement strand
CCCTCGTCCCGAAGTTTGCAGGGAAGGAAGGGCCTCCCAGACCCCAGACACCCCTTCTTGGAAAGCCTGGGGCCCTTGCTTAACACCGATGGGAGCCTTGAGGCCCAGAAGAGAGACAGTAACTAGTCCAGGATCACACCGCCTGCCCTGGCCAGCCCTGGCATGGCCATCCCCAGGGAGCCCAGCTCCCTGTCTGACATTTCCCAACATGCCTGGCCGGTGCTGTGGCCCAGGGGACAGCAACCTTCAGGAAGGCTGAAATAGGGGCCTGGGGGGGCAGACAGAGGACCCCTGGCAGCAGGCTCTTCTCCCCAGAGCCTGTGGTTGCCAGGGTTGCCAAGGAGTGGGTGCCCTCACAATCAGGTTGCAATGGGCATTGTGTCTGCAGAACATTCTTTGTTCCCCTACTGTCTTATAAGGCACTGGGCCTGGCCCACCTCCCTATCTCTTCCCCGCCCTGAGCAGCTGGAAGAAGAGAAAATCCTTATAAGCCCGAGCACCTGGGGCCTGAGCCCTGCAGATCAGGTAGCCACTGTGTGTGGGACAGGAGCAGAGAGTCCTCCCTTCCCTGCTCCACTCCCTGTCCCTCCCCCTGCAAGCCCATCCCTGTGCCCTCGCCCTGCTCCTCCATGGCCCTAGGTTCTCGCCTCCTGCCCACCTACCACCACCTCCGTCTCTCGCCTCTAACGGGGCTCAGGAAGGAAATGAGCTGAGTCAACAAATCCTCGCTACAGTTGAAAAGGCGGAATGGCTCCTGGGAATGCCTGCTTTTTAAAGGGAGGCGCTGCCCAGGCAGCAACGTTTCCCCAGTTCATATCTATCTTGTCTCTCCCCTTCTTTAAAATGCCTTTGTCTCCCTGTAGAATTTTGAGTAAATGCCAGAGGCCTTAGCTAAGGCCAAAAGTCCGTAATTAGTTCTCACTCTGAGCTAAATCTGAACCCAGTTGCTGCTGCTGCTTCCTGCTCCTTATGTAAGAATAGACTCAGATGCCACCTCCTGTAGACCATTCCCCGAATGCCACAAGCCCAGCCTCCCCAGACACACACCCCTGTCCTGACCCTGTCAGAGCCCTTAGCACATCCTGGGTGTGCCATGTTGTCCGATTGTCCCTGCCACCACACAGGGAGCTCATGAAAACATAAAAAAGATCTGGCATACAGTAGGTGCTCAATAAATGTCAGACCAGAAGACAAATCAGCACTGGCCAAGGTGGTGTTCCGATGCTGAGGGGTGTCTGGCTGACCTGAGCCCAGGGTGAACCCCGTTGTACACTTTGCTCCCCAGCTATGGCCCGCATCATCGACCTGGTGCCCTGGGACGATTGCTCCACCCACGTGTACGCGTCCCCAGCCATCCTGCTCCCGATGGAGCGGCGGAGAAACCAGTTGGCCAGCGTGAAGCAGCAGCTCTACCACCCGGCCCTGCCCAGCCTGCGCCGCATGGACATGGATAATGCCAGGGCCTGCCTGTCGGACGAGCACTGCCAGACCACCACCTACTGCCGCAAAGGTCAGGCCGCCTGGCCCGCTGCTGGGGCCCCTGGGTCTTTGGCAAAAGGGTGGATGGTTTGGAGGAGAGAGATCTGGGAGTGCAAGGCCATGAGTGGCAGGTGGAAGCAACCAAGGGGCTAGTCCCAGCTCTGCTACTTCCTACCCAGGAAACCTCACAAGGTCTGAGCCTCTCTTTCCTTATCAGCAAAATGGGGTTGATAATGGCACCTGCCTCCCAAGGCCCAGTGTAAGGTTCAAATGAGATAAGGCAGGAAAACTAGACTAGTGCCTGGCACCTAACAGGTCTCCACGCATGGAGCATATTGATGTAGATGTTATTATTATTTTTTTAAAAAATATATATTTTATTGATTTTTTTACAGAGAGGAAGCGAGCGGGATAGAGAGTTAGAAACATCCATGAGAGAGCAACATGGATCAGCTGCCTCCAGCACGTCCCCTACTGGGGATGTGCCCGCAACCAAGGTACATGCCCTTGACCGGAATCGAACCTGGGACCCTTCAGTCCGCAGGCCGACGCTCTATCCGCTGAGCCAAACCGGTTAGGGCAAGATGTTATTATTATTCATGGAGAACAACTGTGCAGAGGTCAGTAGTTGCAGCAGCAGCAGGAATTAATAATAAAAGCACTAATAACAACTTCTGCCCAATCCTCTCTCCATCTGGAAAATACGTGGAAATATTTTTTCCATTTGTCTTTTGACTTCTCGTGTTGTTTTTTGCAATGTAGAAGTTTATTTTTATGTAGCCAAAGTTATCAACTTTTTCTTTAAGGCTCCCAGATTTAGAGTTGGCACAGCCTTCCCCACCCCAAGATTAGGAAGAAATTTACCCATGTTTTCTTTCTTTTCTTTTTTCTGAAGATTATTTTGAATTGATTTTTTTAAGAGAGAGAAAGGGAAAGGAGGAGGAGGAGGAGGAGGGAGACGGGGATGGGGGGGGGGGACATCCATCAGCTGCCTCTTGCATGTCCCCTACGGGGGATCAAACTAGCAACCTTTCAGTGCATGGGATGATACCCAACCAGCTTAGCCACACTGGCCAGTGCTACCCATGTTTTTTCTTCTAGTACTTCTATAGTTTCTTTTCTCTTAATATTGAAATATTTGATCTTTTGGAGTTTATTCTGTTGTAAGTCATATTAAGTAAAAATCCACTTTATCTTAGTTTTCTTAAAGTTGTCAAATATTTTCCCCCCAAAAAATTTTAAGCAGTGTGGCCCAACCTCTTCTGGTGTGGGCCTGTGACCGCCGTGCAGGAGGCATCTTCCTCTCCCTTTTCTCTTCCTTC
>NW_005878617.1:0-7556 GCF_000147115.1 Myotis lucifugus | reverse complement strand
CACCAGGGAGGGAAGGCACACACAAGGGCTTTGCATCATCTATACGTGGAACTGGGTCAATCAATTACACACACTTGGCACGGAGAGGGAGAGAGACAGCAAAACTGGTTCTCACTGTGCAGGCGATGCATGCCCTGGGAGCCCAGGAGAAGAGGAGTGAGGAGGATGCCGATGCCTGCTAAGAGCTGAAGTGCCCCGTAAATGCTCCGCTCTCATTAACAGCTCCGTAGCCAGCACAGAAACCTGGCAGCTCTCACCCCCGTACTTGGTCTCCGCAGTGGTACCTCAGTACCAGTGTGTAAAAATAGGCATGGCTCACACCAGGTCCTCACCACTGAGCGACATAACCAGCCATCTGACCCAGGCACAGAGGGACACCCAACTGTGTTGATTTAGCGAGGCTAGACGTTCCCAATGTATGGAACGTATTAAGATGTTTCCTGTGGGACTTCAGCCCAACGTGTGTTTGGCTCTGCCCTGGTCTTGAAACGTGACTCTGGGCCACTGCCATCCTGCCAGGGGTTTCCAGCAGAACCCGATCCCGCGTTCCTCTGCTGCACTCCGCTGCCCCCCTCTGGTCAGGCTGCGAGGACACCGCAGGTTCTGAGCACTGGTTTGCAGACCAGGAGACAGGAGGTGTCAAGCAGCCCTGACCCCAGGAGGCCCTAGGAGGAGACGTTTGATCTGTCTTGGAGACAAGCTCTTCCTCCCCCTGGGGCAGTGATGGCGAACCTTTTGAGCTCGGCGTGTCAGCATTTTGTAAAACCCTAACTTACCTCTGGTGCCGTGTCTCATATAGAAATTTTTTTGATATTTGCAACCATAGTAAAACAAAGATTTATACTTTTGATATTTATTTTATATATTTAAATGCCATTTAACAAAGAAAAATCAACCCAAAAAATGAGTTCGCGTGTCACCTCTGACACGCGTGTCATAGGTTCGCCATCACTGCCCTAGGGGATGGCGCTGGATATGTCATTTACCGAACCAACCATTGAAATTTCTATGCGATTCTTCAGGGGGCCTTGCAGATGCTCATGGACATTATGTAGGAAGAGGGCACATACTTCCCTGACCTCTGGATGAGGTGGGGAGAGCCAGGCCAACCTTGGGCAAGCCTTTCACCTGGGGAGAGAGCACACAGCCTGCCCTCTTTTCTTTGGTCTCTTTCTGTCTTTCTTATTCACAAGAGTCAATAGATCTGGGTGCTGGTCCCTCATGCACTGTGAGACCTCAGCCAGGAGGCATTCCTCCCAGGGCCTCAGTTTCTCCCTCCATAAAATGGAGCTCTTGTGCTGGGAGGCCGTTATATTCCTCCAGCTCTGACATCGCTTCAGATGCTGAGATTCAGAACAAATAAAAACCTTCCTAGCCCCCAAGAAAAGATGCACTCATGGGCCCCTTTCCCTGTGTAAAGGCTGGGGCAAGATAACGGGGCAGGAGTGCTCTAGGCCTCCATTTCTTCTTGATACTTTTGTATTTAAAAAAATGTAGGTATCTTAGTAGATTTTTCCAGTTATGAAAGTACTATGAACACATAAAACCACACTCGACTTTCCAGCAATCAAGGAACTGAAAATGTAAATGACCATATATGGCATTTATCACTCACCAGAGTGGCAAAAATGCAAAAGTCTGTGAATGACTAGTGTTGTCGAGGGTGTAGGAAAAGAGGCAATTAGACATCCCGTGCCCTGTTCTGAGCAATTGCATGTCTACGAATCTGCCCTACAGAAGGACTTGCTCAAGGATGCTGGCATGTGGTCCAAAATGCCCACTGGGGCATTCTTTGTAAGAGCAGAAATGGGAAATGAGCTGGATTCTGTCCACAGAGGGGGAGCTGGCTTACGATGCAGAAGTAAGCAGATGACTCACGCCAGCTGTGTCCATGCTCCACTGCAATATGACTACAGTCCCGCACAGCACGAGCTGGGGCCTGTTTTTCACCCTTAAAGGCCGGCCTGTGACACACACAACATGTGGGAGTGGCCTTGTGCCAGACCCTCACAGCTTCTGCCGTCACGCTGAGCCTTACATGTTATAGCAAAGACTGGTCCAGCCTGCTAAGGGGGGTGGGGGTGGGGTCCCCATGGAGGGCACCTTGCCCTAGTGGACAACCAGCACTGCTGGATGTGAGCAAGGTCTTCCTGGGCCTCCCGGGCCTTAGATAAACCATCTGATGACTATTGCCACATGCGTGATCATTGCTGAAACCAGCGGAAGGCACACCCAGGCTGGCAGCCCTCAGCACCATGAGAAATAACAAATCTTTGTAGTTTTCAGTCTCTAAAGTTTTGGATGATATGATGTTAATTTATGTGTCAATTTGGCTACACTATGATACCCAGTTTGGGGTCAAATAACCAGTCTAGATAGGTAGTTTTAGATGAGATTAACATGTAAGTTGATAGACTTTGAATAAAGCAGATGACCCTCCATAATACGTGTGGGCCTCACCCATTCTGCTGAAGGCTTTCAGACACAAGACTCAGGAGAGGAAGGAATTCTGCTTCAGATTCTGCAAATCAACTCTTCCCTGGGCCTCTGCCCTGCCAGCAGGCCCTGAAAATGTCAGACTTGTCAGTCCCTACAATTGCCTGAGCCAACACCTTGATATAAATCTCTCTCTATATTTACACATCCGATTGGTTCTGTTTCTCTGAAGAACTCTGACTAATATAGATAATTTGTTATATAGCCGAAAATAATTAATACAAATGTCATGCAGCCATTAAAAATCGAGGCAGACATGTATGTACTGCTATGGAAATAGTTTTGTGATAGATTAAGGGGAAAAACATAAAGACAGTTGTAGAATAATATGCATGTCTTAAAAGAACCTTGTATATGTTATTCTCGTGAATGTGGATACAGCATGCAGGAAATGCGTTAAGTAACTCCACTATACCTTGCAGTGCGTCCTCTGCTGAGGTGGTAGTAACGAAGGGAAGCTTTCGGTTTTCCACGAACTGCTACACTCTCCGGATCTGTTAGGCTGAGTGTGGATTCAAATATGGCTTTCATGATAAGACCCCCGTTGGTTCAGGTCTGGGGGACATCAGCTCAGTGTGGGGTACAGAGCACAGATATGTGGCAGGTTTGGGTTCATATACTGCCTGCCACCAACTGCTCTGGGACAAGGAGTGCGGAGCTCCAGCCTGGGCCTCAGTCTGTGCTTCTGAAGTGAGGCCAATGACACCCACCCCAGAGGACTGTGGTGAGGCTGTGTCCATGAAAGGCACTTGGCACACACCCACCACAGGGCGTGACTTTCATTTTTTTTCATGAATATTCTCCATCAAAACCCCAGTGCCAGGCAGTGAGAGCCACAGAGTGATGGGTCCAGAGTCTGTGAATTCAGGTCTAGCTTCTTCACTGACCACGTGGTGGCTCAGGCCAGCAAGTCCTCTCTCTGTCCCCGCCCTGTTCGTGTGGGCAGTGGGGTGAGGCTAAATGAGGAGGCTATAAGAGTGGAACATGCCAGAGAAGGCAACTCCATGGAGACGGACCAAATGCCTTGTAAAACCTGTCCCTTCCACCAGCAAGTTCTCCACCAGGAGGGAGATAGAACGTAAATTAATCAGCCTGACCTGGAAGACATCCAGACCTTCTGTGCTCTGGACCCCACTCCCTACTCCCTCTCCTCTGGTCTAGGCTTCCCCATCTCAGTGCCACCTCAGTCCCTGCCCACCTGGGGTGTTGCTATCTTTAATCTCAGCTGTCTCTGCTGTCTACTCAGGCTACTCCCCCAAGAGTGGCAAATCATAAGCATAACAAAACAATGTCCCTTTCAGGATGCTGGTGGTGATGATGGAGCCCTGGCTATTGTGTCAGGGTGGGGTGTGGTGAGCAGAGGGCATGGGCCATGTCTACAGAGTCAGCCACAGCTCAGCCCCTGCAGAATGTGGCCATGGGACAATGGGAGCCACATGGGCCCCTCCAAGCCACAGGCTGCTCTCCACTTGATGAGCACCTTGGGGGTTGGGCCTTAGACCTGAGCAGTGTGTTGCTGTCCCTGTTCTTGTGTATAGTCCCATTCTGCTGATGTACCCCTGAGGTCTGCTGAGGTTGGAGCTGACCTAGGAGTGAGGTGCTAACCTCCACATCTCGTGCTTTCTGCACCCAACAGGCTGCCTTTGGCTCTGTGGTAGACAGTTGCAATAAAGGCGCCAATTAGTTAGCCCCTGTGGGGTCTCTGTCATTGCTCAGCCCCTCTCATGCTGACTGCACCAGGCCATGCGACAGCAGCAAATGTGAGGCAAGCAGATGCCTGGAAAGTTCTGATATGTTGATGTTCCCCTTGGAAACTGGAGAGCATTGCGCGTAGCCGAGCCTGACTGGCCTACGGGAGACTGAGAGAAACACTCGTTCAAAATGAGAGGCCTGGTCACACTCTCCCCTGTTTCCCCAGCTGATGACCAGCCAAACCCCAGAAGCAGAGCCCCTGCGGACCTGCTGCTGACCACAGGAGCACAACGAAGCCTGGGTGAGGCCAGAAGAACCATCCAGATGAGCGACATCATGCTGTCTGTGAGCAATACGAAACCACTAAGGTTTGGGAGTTTGTTATGTAGCCACAGATAACGGATAACACCAAAAGATATTATCAAAGATACTCATTATCAATATTCAGATAAATCTTTCAAAATCTCTTTTTCATAAAACATATTCTCATCTACCCATCACCTATCATCTGTCCATTATCTATCATCCATACTCTATCTCAATATTTAACTAGAACAGGATCCAATTACACACATTTTAGTATCACCCTCCAGCAGCTGTGATTCACCTCGGGCCCTGTGATAACTTCAGCGACAATCAGCACAGCTGCTGGCAGTCAGCATACTTCATTTCCCCCTTTGCATCCAAGGAATTCCATAGGCAGCACATCTGTCCCAGACTCCATGGGAGACAGGTGGCGTGCTTACAGAGCTGAATGGAAGAGAATGAAATGACACGGTTATTTGCCAGAACAGGGCAGGGTCAGCAGCCAGCCTGGGAGCTGTTAGGCCTTATTCTGCAGAAGCTGGCAGGGCTGGACCCATGAGGGCTGGAGCCTGTCAACATAAGAAATGCCCAAACCTGTCAAGAATTTTTATAAGAGTTTATTTGAGCCCAAATGACAATGATTGCCAGGAAGCAAGATCTCAAGTGCGCCAGAGAATGACATTTTTGCAGATTCTTTTATGCAATTGGAATTAAGGAGGGACATAAGAAAGATTACATGAAGGTCGGAGAAAGCAGACCATGACTGGATTACAGGATAGCTAAGATTATGCGCTCTCTTGAGAGTGTTCTTGCTATTTCAAAAGTGTGTTAACCTAGACACACAGAAACAATGGACAGGTCTTAGGCAAAGGTAATCTTTTACTAAAGAAGTTATATGTCTGGGCAAGACTGCCCACCGTGACCTGCCCAGTTAGGAATTCATGATCGCATCACTCTGTGGGATAAATTTTTATTAGATTGATCACAGTGCCCTGTTTTTGTCCCCCACACGCCACACACGAATTTCCTAGCAAGAACAGTGGCCCCAAAGGAAGCAACCACTATCAGAACCACAGGGAGGGGAAGAGGAAATGGGGAAACTAACCACCCTGATCTCTCCCCACCCCCACTCTCTAGACACCTGCTCCCTTTGGCCCAACCCAAGTGGAAGCCAGAGGGGGAGAAGCTGCATGATGGGAACTGCGTCTGGCCGTCTGGAGCTGGAAACAGGACAGAGAAGGGCAGACTGCACAGGGAGGACAAAGTGAATAACCAGAACACAGGCCCATGCAATCTCTTTCTAACGCGCTCATTTTTTCACTGTGACTCACAGAGGGGTGCCAACCTCTATCCCAGTGCTAGGTCCTGTGCCTTCCACCTTGGCCCCGTAGCCTCTGGGCCCCCATGAGGGGAGAGGACTAGACCAGACCAGCATAGCCCTGCATGCCTGCCCTGGGGGTTTCTCCCCTCTTCCCCTGAGCAACAAGCTTGAAGAAACGTCCATAAACTTGGTTTGGCCTCAGCCACCTTGGCATGTATCTCTTGGGAGCAAATAAGACAACAGCCAAGGAAATACCTGTGAACAGAAAGGACATGTATTATCTCTCTTGAGAGGTTGAGAGGGGAGCTTCAGGGTTGGCTCAACCGCTCGCCCCTGTTCCCACTGAGTGGTTTCTCCCGGCTTCTCCCTTCCCCAGCCCCTGGCAGCCACCAATGTGTGCTGTCTCTACAGACTCACCTATTGTGGTTATTTCACATAAAAGGAAACCGACACCGTGACCTTTTGTGTCTGGTTTCCGTCAGTTACCATAATGCTTTTGCGGTTCATCCCGTTTCAGTTTGTATCAGGATTTCATTCCTTTGCTCTGGCTGTGGGATAATAAACAATTTGTCTGGCCTTTGTCCCAGGGGATGAGCTTCTAAAGCGCTGGGGATCCTGAGTGAAGAATGTCTTTGTTATTTAAATGAGGCCGCTGAATCTCCTAGATAACTTCAAGATGAAAGGCGGTGTGGAGGGAGGGGCTGCTGTGTTTGAGACCACTGTCCTAAGCTTCGCAAAGCTTCAAATATTTATTGAAGACTGGGTGGAAAACCACCCAGCTCTTAATAAATCAACTCAATAAAAAAGAGGGTTGGAAGTCGTATTTGAAGATTTCCTCCATCTTTTATTTCCCCCTTTATGGAAAAAAGAAACCACTGCATTCTCAAATTTGTTATTGGCATCTGTGAAAAACCCTGGAAAATAAATTTAAAATGGAAATCCTGCTCTATTCACACTGTTATGTAACTTGATTTTTCAGACATATGTGATGGCAAGCATATTATACATAATTATTTTCCCTTTCTCTATTTTTTAAAAATGATTTTGCTGGGCATCCTCTGCTCCTTACCCCCATCCCTTATAGCAGCCTTCTGAGAATTCATGATAAGAAGTTTCCAGGTGTACTTCTATATTTTTGCCCATGCTGAAATAAGAATAAACTGTCCTAGACATAGACATATTAATATATATACATATATATACATGCATATATACACATATACACATATATATGCTCACATAATATGCATATATGCAATCTCCTTATCATTGCTTATTTTCCAAAATGAGATCATAGTATATGTATTTCTTGGCATCTTTACTTGTATATTGTAATCATTTTTCTATTGGGTTTTCATTCTTTTTATTACTAATGTGTAAGAACTTTTTACACTTAAATACTATTAACTATTTGTATTAGTTTCCTGGGGTAACAAAGAGCAGCTTAGAACAACAGAAGGCCATTGTCTCGGTTCTGGAGGCAGTGAGTCTGAAATCAAGGTGCGGGCAGGCATGCCACCTCTGCAACCTGTGGGGCATCCTTCCTGGCCTCTTCCTAGCTTCCGGGGTTCGCCAGCAATTACTGGCATTCCATGTCTTAAAGATGCATCACTTCCATCTGCACCTTCACATGACCTTCTTCCCCTTGTGTGTGTCTGTCTCTACTTCCAAATTCTCTTTTGATGTGGACACGGGGCACATGGGGTGGGGCCACTCTAATGACCTTATTTTAATTTGACTG
>NW_005878616.1:0-7557 GCF_000147115.1 Myotis lucifugus | reverse complement strand
CTGCAGTAAGAACAGGCCATCCCTAAGTTAAAAATGTGTGTGTGTTTATGTAGTGGATACTAATATAATATAATTAATGCAGTATCTATTAGATAGTCACAAAAAACTTATTGAAACATAGGTCATGTAGTGGTGGGAAATAATTTACCACCTGCACTTCTGAGTTCTTAGCTTAGGACCCCTAAAATAAAAGGCACATAAAACAGAGACAAATGGAAGTTTATTAACATGTATACTTAATGTATATATGGAAAATACTTAGGGGAAAATAAGTAACTCCCCAACGTGTTTTATAATTCAGGATTAAAGGTCTTAACAGAGAAAGTTAAGAGGGTATGTTGGCCCCTTTGCGGAGAGTAAAATAATTTGGGGAAAGATGACTGGTTTCCTTAGAAGCATAGATCAGAAGTTTGAGAGCATTAAAAGATAAACCAAGACATATTAAGAATTCTAAGAGTTTATTTGAGCAAAAAATCTATTCAACTTGGGCAGCACAAAGCTGGAGTGGTTAGGAGCCCTGCCTGAACAAGAGCCAGGGGAGAGACACAGAAAGTGCAGAAGCAAAGAAAGAAAATGATTGAATGGCCTTTGCTTTAAACCTAGTTGGCTGTAATTGCTTGTCCTTAGGTTTCTGATTTCCTGAGCATGGGGCATTTACATGCTGAGATTTTTAGTTCACTTACGTAGGGCTACCCTGGCCTCCTTATTTAATTAATTGAACAATTGTTTGTGACAGAGTTTGCTTGGGTGTGGTGCTGACTTGAGTCCCCTCTCCGGTGATCAGAGTCATCTTCCCTGGTTGATGCAACTCCCTGGAGGAGATTTAGGATAACTGAGTTCATTTGGAGGGTCTGTCTTTAGCAGAGAAGAGAGTTCTGAGAAAGCCTCTTTCTGCTTTTACTGTTTTTTGGGTACCTTCAGCTCAAAATAATCAAAATGCCAAAGTAGCATTATGTCGAAGTGTGTGCGCGTTCTGCTATCCTTCAGTTGATAGCAAAAAGGCAACTTTTTTTTTTACTTGTGGCATTAGGAAAGCATTTTACCACATATGTGTGAATGGCTGGTATTGCATCTCTCATCTGAGAATTTTCTACATGAAACCTACAGTTGGACTAAATTATAAATGGATACATATTCATCAAGAGTGTTTGATTCTAATTCTCAATTATACCAATGTATCTTGTTTTCTGTTAAAAAGATAAAACAAATTAGGTTTTCCTCCCATATCCAATTGAGAGTAAATATATAGAGAACAATAGGGCTCCATTCATTTATTCATGCAATTAAGAGCTTTTGTGCTCCTGCTGTGTGTTGTGCTAAAGACAGATGACAAGGAGGAAGAGACTAAGGCTTCTTGCCAGACTTACAGTCTAGAAAGGACAATACGCATTAAAGGCAGCATGAAAAAGTAATGCCTAATTATACCCATGAACACTGATAGAAATGAGAACTGGATGGTGCCAATGAGACAGTGTGATGACAGGATGAAGCCTTGTTTGGGTGACAGAAAAGCAATGACTTTCAGTCAGAAACTTGAAAGATGTGTTCCTGTGAGCTGAGCATCCAGGTAAAGATGAGGAGGAAGGGGCAGACACACAGAAGCCCTAAAGTCAAAAGTTGAAATTAGTCTCCTTGAGATGAAAGGGAATGAAAAAAATTGCAGGGCGTGAGGGTGTTCCATATGCCTTTTTTATATGTTGAATAGGTAAGTAGAATGTTAGGCAAGTTGGTTATAACACATTAGAGATGAGTCTAGCAGAAGCAAAGGCACATTGCATTGCCACAGTCTCCTTTGACCAATAAGAAAGGCAGGAGCTTAATAAAACTATGGGAAAATGTCACGAAACAACAGCTTAGTCGTCCTGGACTTCACAGAAGGCGTTACTCTTGTGCCCTTGCAAATGCCCCTAAGGAAATTAAGCACTGAAAATGCATATTAGCTTTCAAGGCTAAAGTAGTTTTGAATTAATTTATTAGTATGTTGACATTCAAAAAGAAAAACAGACCTATTTTTCTCTTCCAGTATATTCAGATTTCCAATGGATTTAGCTAGCAGTTGTCATGCTTATTAAACACACACTTGTATTGTTTTTGGAAAATGTCATCTAAATATTTAGAATTAGAGAGAAACTGATAGTGGAAAAAGCAAATTATTTTCCCCTGAAAGTGGAGCCTACTGCTGCCAGGAATTTATCATCTTGACTTTAGAATTGATAGATTGGATATAATTTCTGTCTGAAACAATAGGCTAATAGGTCAAGTATATTTCTCTAAGCCATGTTATCACAGCATCATAATAAAATCCACTGTGTTCTGGGCAAACAAGGTCATGATTTTTTACCCCAAACCCCATCTTTGGTGTGGCATTTCAGTTCCTTATTTATTTCATTTAATTTGTTTCTATTTCACTTAGAAGAAGTGGTGACATAAAATAGTAAAAGATAGCAGAAGACAGAAAGTATGTTATAAGACATTCATGATGAAAACATATGGTTTATCAGCATCAAGAGAAAGCAAAAGCCTCGACTTATCCTTGCAAAATTAGAGTATGCGTGATGCCTCAATGAGATAGAAAACCCACATTTCTTACACTTCCTGTGTTTTATTGTTACTTCTCTCGTGTCTGTACCAATACGCATTATTTACTACTTGCTGTTCAGTCAACATTATTTCAGGTGCTTTTAGGAAATAATTGGTCTCTGTACTCAAGACATTTATACTCAGGTAATAATAGCATAGGACTAAGAAATAATTTGAGAATTCTAGAATATATATTTAGCACTATTCAATTTACTATATTATCAAGAGCTAAGTGGCATAAAGAGGCATTTTTTAAAGCATCACAGAAAGAGTATGATCCCCTGAAATACTTATAAGGTACAGTACAGCAATTACTCTAGTGTGACACATGGACACAGGCATGCGTGTGTGTACGAGAGAGAGAGAGAGACAGACACAGAGACAGAGAGAGAAAGACCTCTGAATTTTAGAAATGCACCCATATGGCAGTTTGAAATGATAAATAGCTCAGGGTTATGTGAGAGGAGACAAGTGCCTGTGCAAATATGAGTGACAGTGTGATACAGTTTGATGGACATGAGGGATACTCATAGATACTATGAAATAAAAAGATTTCAAAGTTAAATCTACAATGTTCACCAAAGATTTGGAACAGATGGCAAATGGTCCAGAATCCAGAATATGAGGCCAAGCTGCAGAAGCTTAGAAACCAGACAGGAGCTGTGATAGGGCATCAGTAGGCAAAGTTCTATAACTATAGAGGTCGGACCCTCTACCTTGCCTCTTCACGGAAGCAAATCTGTCTACTTACCTTTGTGGCCATTATAAAGGAGGTGAGCATGATACCTTATAGTAAATGAGAATATGCTTTGCAAACTGGCTAATCTGTGTGCAACACAAAGTGACATCTCTTACTGGCTTAGAAATCTGGAACAATTTACTTAGTGTCTGCAAATATGAACCACTTTGCTGTAGAAAAATGATGATATCTATCTCCTAAGGTTGCATTTTAAGAAAATGCATGTGAAGTACTCCCATAGTGTTATATAGTAGGTAATTAAGTAATAAAACTTTCCAGCTCGCCCCTCTTTCAATATTTACATTTTTTGCCCAAGGCAAAAGTTGTTCACGTCTATGTCTACCACCTTTTCCAATTTGTCATCATCTCTGGCCTGGAAAACTACATAAACATCCTATCTGGCTTCTCTGCACAAAGAATTTGGCACCTCAAATCTATTCACAGGGCAGCAAGAGAAAGTCTATCATAAAGGCAACCATATCACCCCCACTAAACTGCATGAAAACTTTCCAATGGCTCCACTTTGCCCAAAGAATAAAATTCAAAGTCCCCACCATGAACATGTCCTTAAAAAGTGAGTGTTTGTTCTTTTTCCATCCCTTTGACTTCTGCTTCCCCTCTGCCCTTCTTACCATATCAACACACCCAGTTCTGTCCCAAAGTGGAGAATTCTCACTGAAACACTTTTCCCCAGATCTTGTTTTTCAGACTTATTTTTCAACTTCTTTTTTGTCTCCCTCTCTCCCTCTTCCCCTGTTTTCCCCTAATCACATATACGTTTAAATATCATCTCACTGGGCTTTCCTTACTACACAGACCTACTTGGCTGACATTACCCAGACATTCCTTATATCCATTTCATTTGATTTCCCATCTTCACTTTTTTTTTTTCTTTTCTCTTTTGCCCATCGATGGAATGCACTCCTTAGGAGCGCAAAGAGAAAGGTTCTTGTGAATCTTGTTCACCATATTGTTCTAACACCAAGAGAGGGCCAGGATCATCATAAGCACTCAATAAATACCTGACAAATGAATGAATGAATGAAATGAAAATAAGACTTCTGTAATATACTGATTTTGCTTATTGTTTAATGTTACAGTCAGACGGTTCCTTAGAGATTACTGACTCCCTCACTCTAAAAATGACAAAACCGAAACCTAGAAATTAAATACTTCACCTAAGACACTCTAGATCAGTGGTTCTCAACCTTCCTAATGCCGCGACCCTTTAATACAGTTCCTCATGTTGTGGTGACCCCCAACCATAAAATTATTTTCGTTGCTACTTCATAACTATAATTTTGCTACTGTTATGAATCATAATGTAAATATCTGATATGCAGGATGTATTTAGGCGACCCCTGTGAAAGGAGAACTGCTGCTCTAGATTGAAGTGAAGTTAAAATTTGAATCTACTGAGTTTCAATTCAATGCTATTTTCCTATGTAAGATGATATTGTATATTGTTTCTTTTTATTTGCTTAAAACTATCCAAATACTTAAACTATGAAGCAAGTTTTTATTTAATTAATGTCAGAAGTGAAGATATATATAAATTATATGAATACTGATCATAAATGAATCAGGCTGGAACATAGGGCTGACTCAGATATCTTCATCAGTTATCAGAACCAGGCTAAAGAGTGAAAGAGCAACCAGAACAAAAGAGGAAATTGAAATTTTGAAAGTAGTTTTGCTTCTTACTATTTACATGCAAAACAAAAAAACTCAAAACATTTCTAAATTTACATGCCAAAACATCAAATATTCAAGTCCTTTTTAGTCACTTTTATAGAAATACTAGAGGCCTGGTGCACAAATTCGTGCACAGTTGGGGTCCTTCCACCTGGCTGGCGATCGAGGCCAATCAGGGCCATCTCGCCCAGTCCTGATAAGGGCTGATCGGGGCCAGTGGCTGGGAAGGGACCTCGGGAGGGACCGTGGGAAGGCTCCAGGGCATGTCCAGCCCTGTCTTGCCCAGTCCCGATTGGCCGGACCCCAGCAGCAAGCTAACCTACCAGTAGGAGCATCTGCCCCCTGATGGTCAGTGAACGTCATAGCAATTGGTCAGTCAACCACTCGATCAGACACTTAGCATATTAGGCTTTTATATACATAGACTAGAGGCCCAGTGCACAAAAATTTGTGCACTCGCTGGGGGGATCCCTCAGCCCGGCCTGTGCCCTCTCGCAGTCTGGGACCCCTCGGGGGATGACCACCTGCTGGCTTAGGCCTGCTCCCCAGGGGATTGGGCCTAAGATGACAGTCAGATATCCCTCTGGCAGCCCGGCAGCCCACGGGGGATGTCCACTTGCCAGCGGGGAGCAGGCCTAAGCTGCAGTCGGACATCCTTAGCGCTGCTGAGGAGGCAGGAGAGGCTCTCACCACCATTGCTGTACTGGCAGCCATCAGCCTGGCTTGTGGCTGAGCAGAGCTCCCCTATGTGGGAGCGACTGACCACCAGAGGGCAGCTCCTGCATTGAGCATCTGCCCCCTGGTGGTCAGTGTGTGTCATAGTGACCAGTCATTCCCAGTCTTTCTGCTGTTAGGGTCAGTTTGCATATTACCCTTTTACTATATAGGCTAGAGGCCTGGTGCACGGGTGGGGGCTGGCTGGTTTGCCCTGAAGGGTGTCCCGGATCAGGGTGGGGGTCCCACTGGGGTGCCTGGCCAGCCTGGATGAAGGCTGATGGCTGTTTTCAGGCTGGCCACACCCTCTTTAGGGTGGGGGTCCCCACTGGAGTACCTGGCCAGTCTGGGTGAGGGGCTGAGGGCCGTTTTCAGGCTGGCCGGGACTGAAGCTCCCAGCCTCTCCTTTTTTTCTTTTCTTTTTTTTCTGGGATTTATTTACCTTCTATAATTGAAACATTGTTGTCATCACTGGTGCTCCCAGCTCTGAGGCCGCGGCCGGCTGAAAGCAGGTATCTGGGGTGTGTTTAGCTTCTATAATTGAAACATTGTTGCTTTCGGGCTCAGAGCCAGGATGTGGCAGGCAGGGAACCTTGGCTTCCTCCAGCACTGGAGCAAGCAAGCCTCATGTTCGCTTCAGATGCATGGCTGCCGGCAGCCATCTTTGTTGGCAGTTAATTTGCATATTGCCCTGATTAGCCAATGGGAAGCATAGCGGAGGTATGGTTAATTACCCTTTTTGTCTTTTATTAGATAGGATGTTTGTTTATAATTGACAGTTATTATTCATATTTTCCTTTCTCTGTTTAAATTTCCATTTTATTTTGATAATCATTGCCTTATCATGGAAAATACCTTGTGAGCATATGGCAGAGATGTTACCAAAAGAATAAATAATTGTGGGGTTTTTGTTGTTGTTGTTGTTTTTTTTGTTCATTTTGTTTTTAATTAATCCTCACCAGAGGATATTTTTTTCATTTATTTCTTTAGAGAGAGTGAAGGGAAAGGAGAAAGGGAGGAAGAGAGAGAGAGAGAAAGAGAGAGAGAGGAGAGAGAAACATTGATGTGAGAGAGACACATCTATTGGTTGCCACCACACACACTCCAGGATCAAGCCTGCAAATAAGGTACTTGCCCTTGACTTGGAATCAAACTTGCTACCCTGCCATCCTCAGGCCAATGCTCTAACCACTTCGCAATACCGGGGTCAGGGCAATAGTTGTGTTTTTTATATTTCACACCAAAAAATAAGAAAAATTTATTTCCATAGATATATTTGTATTATCTTTTCTGCATTAGTGTTATAGTCTTTCTGTCTTAACTGCATATGCATGTATCCCTTTATCTATCTATATGTTCATGTAGCTATCCACTCTAAAACATGCTTTGTTTTATTGATGTGCAAGGGCCATCTGCCTACAGTACAAAGTTCAAATTGCTTTAAAACTCTCCACAACCTGATCTGGTGTATTTTTTCACAGCTATCTCATTCAACAATTCTCTGTGGGGTAGCATCCTGAAATCATTCTTATCAGAGTTTTCGCGAGAACCTCACATTGATTTTCCATTTATGTTTATTCACAGTTTTCTCCTGATCTGAGAGGTCTTCTATCTTTTCCTTTTTTGTGAAAATAAAGATTTATACATCAAAAAAATCTGAATGGAACATGTTCTATCTTGCTTCTTTTTCGTTATTTTTTTTCTTTTTATTTATTTTCCTTCCCGTATTCCTTTTTGCCTTTCACTTTTCACTCAATATTTCAACAAATAAGTATTGATGACCTACTATTTGGCAATCAGTGATCTAGATGTTTGAAATGTATCAATGA
>NW_005878615.1:0-7557 GCF_000147115.1 Myotis lucifugus | reverse complement strand
CTCTCTTTGCCTCCTCTTCCCATTATGTACAACTCAACAACAGAGAAAAAAGTTGCGACACTGGGGTGTGCAGAGACAGGGAGCCGGCCGGTGCCGCAAGGATACAGGGGAGTCCCCGCCGAGTTCCAGGACGGACATACATTGCTCCGCTCTGCATATGTGGCTGCTCCCTCGGGACCACATCTCAAGGATGAGAGGCCTCGGTGTTGGGAGCCTCTGAACAGTCAGGGACACGTATTTGTTCAGTGTGTTTGATACACATGCTCCTCGCATTACGACGGGGTAACGTCCTGATAAGCCGGCCCTAAGCTGAAGGCATCGTAAGTCAAAATGCACTTAGTGTAGCTAACCTGTGAGCATCCCAGGTTGCCTCGCCGGCTGCACACGGCCCAGAACACCTACAGTAGCCACGCTGGGCAAATCGTCCAACAGCGGCTACACTGGAGAGTGCGGGTTGTTGACCCTCCTGATCGCGTGGCTGCCTGGGGCCTGCATCGCTGCCCAGCATCTGAGAGACTATGGTACTGAATATCGACAGGGAAAGATCAAGGTTTACAATTCGAAGTATGGCTTCTACTAAATGCATATCGTTTTGGCAACATCGTGAAGTTGAAGACTCCCAAGTCGAGGCCCGTACTTGGGTACTGGGATTAGGCCCATGTCCGGCTTTGGGTGGCAGGGTTGGCAGGGCCGGGTTCACTCGTGCAGTCATCCAACCTGGGACCTGGGAGGTGCCTCTGGGAGCAGCCCCGGGGCAGGCGTGAGTCACCCACCGCGCTTCAGGGGAGCAGATGGGGCTGCTGCTGGTTCCCGCACAGCAGTTCCGTGAGGGCGTGTGTGTCTGATCAAGCTGTGATGTAACATTGTGCAGTGTGCAGTGCAGGACTCTCTTTGGCTAAAGAGTCTTACGTGATGGTAAGGATACTGGGCCTTCCCCATTCTGGCATTGGCTCTGGGCCCAGGCAGGTCCCAGCTAACCGGAGACCACCCCCCGCCCCCCTTCCCACACAAGTGCACGCCAGGAACTGAACGTCCCTGGTCGCTCGGTCGCTCGCAGCCGCCCTGTGTCTGACGTGTCCCCCCTCGGGCCTGCTTCCCTTCTGCCCAGGCTTTGACTTCAAGACCTGCAATGTGCTCGTGGCGCTGGAGCAGCAGTCCCCAGACATCGCCCAGGGCGTCCATCTGGACAGAAACGAAGAGGACGTCGGTGCCGGAGACCAGGTGGGAGTGCGGAGCCTGGGCGCTGGGGCAGGACTCGGGCAGTGCGGCCGCTCTGGCCCTGCTCTGCCCTGCGTTGAGGAGCTGGTGGGGAAGTTCCTGAATAACGGGTTAATCACACTATGGGGTGACCCCTCCTCCTGGGGGACCGCAGGGAGCTGCACGCCCCTACTTCAGGGCAGCGACCTGAGGGCGCCGCGGGCTGTGGAAGGCTGGGGTTGCTGATGCCGATTTGGGCTGTCTCCCCTCTTAGGATGTTGGGTGGCAGAGACCGTGCCATCCCCTCCACAGGGCCCAGCTCGAGTGCTGCGTGCGCGAGGCACCCGAGTGAGGTTGGAGCGCAGCGGAGGGTTAGCTCTGAGGACAGCCGCCCTGGTCTGAAGCGGGTGTGGCTCAGTGGCTCTCTCCCCGCTGCAGGGCTTGATGTTCGGCTATGCCACCGACGAGACGGAGGAGTGCATGCCCCTCACCATCATCCTTGCTCACAAACTCAACGCCCGGATGGCAGAGCTGAGGCGCTCGGGGGTGCTCCCCTGGCTCAGGCCTGACTCGAAGACTCAGGTGGGTCTCTCCTTTGGTTCCAGACACACCTCAAGCCGCCCATCCTCTCATTCCCGTTAAGGCCAAAATGTGCAGTCTGGACACAAAGAATTGTGGATTTTGAAAAGAGTATTTATTTGAAAAATCTTCAGCTCTAGATGTCCCCCCCCATTTTATTACGAAAAATTTCAAAAGTACCGGAAAATGGAAAGAAATTTTTTAAGATTTTTTTTTTTTTTGCCTTCTTGGCATATGTTGATTCTGGTAATATAATTCCCCAGTTCCTGCCACAAACTTCTGAACGGGTTTCAAACTTTTGGTCACTACCCTGCCCCCAAGACAGGTCTCCGCATCTTGAGCAAGGTCTGGACACCCCCTGAGCAAGGATCGTCTGCATCTGTCTGGGCCTTTTCCTTTCTTTCTCATAAAAACACCTTCTCTTTGCTGTTCCTGCCTCTGGCCCTTGGGCCCTGACCGCAGAGTGAAGATCCCCACGGAGGTCTGTATTCGAGGCCCGCGGTGATGCCAGCGCTCGCACACCTGGAGGCCTCCTGTCCACCTTCCCTGTCCACCTGCTCCTGTCCTGGGGGCTCCCTCCCCCGGCTCCTCTTCCACATCCCAGGGGGTTCATGGTTCTTCTTCTACCCTCTCTCCCCTCTATCTGTGCTAGTGGACCCACCTGGGTTCCCTCAGCTCCAAATCTTCCACCTGCAGTCCTCTCCTAACCACCACCCCATTTTTCACTCGCCCTGCAAACCAACGTGCCCAGGAGCCCGCTGTGTGCCGCCTGGGCCGGGAGCGAGGCCCACTCTGGTACCCAAGCAGCCTGTGTGCGGGTGTGGGTCCCCTGCCGGAGCCTCCCGGCCCCTGGACCCCCAGGCCGCTGCACTGTGGGGCACTGTGTCCGGACCTGCTGCGAGGCCTTCTCCACCCGCTCCTGGTAGAGGAGTTTCCTCACCTCACCTGCGCTGACTGAACAGGATGAGTCTTTCCACCTGAGCAAACTCCTCCTGCTGATACGGGAGTTGAGTCGCAGCACGAGGCTATTTTTGCAGCTGGTCAGGGGTGTGTTTTCCGTGGTGCATTTTCCCGACATGATGAGATAAGAGCCCTGCTTGAGCCCCGAGCTCGGAGGCCACAGCTCTGTGGGTCTGCAAGGATGCCGCTGGGGCTCACGGCGGAGGGGAGGTCGGGGGCAGGGGCAGAGGAGACGGGCCTCAGCCGCCCCTTGGGATGCGAGCCTTCTCCTGCGGCCCGAAGGGCAGATCTAGCCCTAGAGCCAGTAGGTCCCCCCCATTTGAGAGCCCCCAACTCCAGCCCCTCCCACAGGGCTCTGAGTGTGCACAGCCCAGCAGCTAAGGGTTGCTTCAGTCCACAGATGTGGGTGTGCATCGCCCCTCTCACACGATGTCATGTGGGCAGGGTTCCTTCTCTCCCTTCTCCTGACCTCACCCTGTTGCTCTTTGGACCAGGCAGGATGCAGAGTGGGAGTGTGACACAAGTCCAGTGTTGCATGGACATCCGCGGGCCTGGGGCCGGCAGACACTGGCTGCAGGCACAGCCCCAGGAGGGCACTGCTTGCTGCCCTGTGGTCCTGTCGAGGCCCTGGGGTGGGAGCAGTGCTGTGCCTGCAGCCAGTGTCTCTACCAAGGCCCCTGGCATAGCTTCACTCCTGCAGGCCCCCACACGCCAGAGCCCCTCGGGCACTGCTCTTGTGGGTTCACACTGACTGGGTAGCAACGGGGCCTGTGCTCCAGCATAGCCCTGAGGGTCTTGAGTGACAGCTTCCTGCTGGGCAGACCCCTCGCCAGGCCACACAGCTCCCGGTCAGAGCCCGGCTTTGCTGGCTGTGTGACCTTGACCAAGGCATTTATGTTCTGGACCTCAGCTTTCTTGTCTTTAAGACGGGCTGGTAACAGCCTCTTAGAGCTTTTGGCATGGTTCCTGGCATACAGTGCATGCTCGGGCCATGCCGTTTCTTTAACCAGCTTCGTCTGCCGTGCTCACTGCTCCTCCCTCTCACTTGCCAGCCCCGGCTGCCCTGGCTGCTCTCCGCCTCACAGCCCGGCCAGGCGGGACGCCAGGCTCTCCTGCTCACTGAGGTGTCAGGAAAGGACGGGAGCAGCGTCTCGTCTGTGCTGCTGTGGGAATGGCACGGGCTTTGGACCAGGCAGAGCAGGGTTTGGCTCTTTGGCTTTTCTCTGACGAGCGTGTGGCTTCAGACAAGTGGCTTCACTTCTCATAGCCGTGTTCTCATTTGTGAAATGGAGCGCACAAGGCCTGCCGGCTGGAGTGGCTTACAGAGTAATCGGTCCTGCACAGAACGGGCACAGCCTGGCCTCGCTGGGGGCAGTGATGCTGGATCTGTCCCTGTGGCCTGATCTGGAGGGTGCTGCGGGCAGGTGCCGCCCGCCGGGTGCTGTCCGCTTCCCTCTCATTTGCCAGAACACCCAGAGCTGGCAGCTCCCTCGGCCTCAGCCAGTAAGTCACTGGCCCTGTCTGCCTCCCGAGCTCCTCCCCGAGAGGCTGGGACAGCTGGCCGTGGCCTGCAGACTCCTGTGTCCTTGGAAGGAGCCAGAATAGCTTGGCCCTGGGACATAGAGGATCAAGGGACGACTTTGACCAGGGGACACTTGTTGGCAACCAGAACCCTCTGAGATAGCAGTAAAGGGGTCCAGTGGGTCATAGAGAGACAACTGTGTAAACCCCGAGTCTCCAAGGGGCACTAATTGTGGCCACAGGTGGGACTAGCTTATGCCTGATGCCCTGCCATCGCATAGCACTAGGCAGCTATTCAGATACCAGATGCGTCAGATGAGCTTTCCTGCAGGCCCTTGGAAGACAGCAGGCCCCTGGCTCCTGGGAGCCCTGGCTGCCTCTGTGCCCAGCAGCGATGTGTCCTCCGCTCAGAGCAGGGCCTCACGAGTCTCCTGCCCTTCTGACCGACAGGTGACAGTGCAGTACATGCAGGACAACGGCGCGGTCATCCCCATGCGCGTCCACACCATCGTCATCTCTGTGCAGCACAATGAGGACATCACGCTGGAGGACATGCGCAAGGCCCTGCAGGAGAAGGTGATCCGGGCCGTGGTGCCCGCCAAGTACCTGGACAAAGACACCATCTACCACCTGCAGCCCAGCGGGCGCTTTGTCATCGGCGGTCCCCAGGTGCGCCCCGGTCTCTGGATGAGGCCCTGGTTTGTCTGTTACTGGGGTGCTCCCTCCCGGAGCACAGACTGTAGGGGGCTGTGTGACTCAACCAGGTCTGGCCTTGGGCAACTGTGAAGTCAGCTCCCTCTCTGTGAGGCTTGCTGTGTACCTGTCAGTACCTGAGGGACGGGGACGTGTCCCCAGGATTCCTCCACCTGTGCTGCCTGGCCCTCCCACTCCAGACAGCCCATTCTTTTTTGTTGTTGTTGTTGTTAATTCTCACCCGAGGTTATTTTCCCATTGATTTTCAGAGAGAGTGGAAGGGAGGGGGAGAGGCAAACAGAGAAACATCTATGTGAGACACATCGACTGGTTTCCTCATTGCCTCCCCCATGTACCCCGGCAAGGGCTGGGGATCTAGCCTTGCAACCAAGGTACATACACTTGACCAAATCGAACCTGGGACCCTCCAGTCTGAGGGTCGATGCTCTATCCACTGAGCCAGACTGGCTAAGGCCAGACAGCCCATTCTTGATGCCATGCTTGCCCAAGTGGCTGCTGCCTCACCTGCTAATGTGCTAACTCGCATCGCAAATGACTGACCTTTACCGGGTGGCGCTCACGGGTCTTTGCCACAGGCTCCCTTCAACTCCTGTGGGCATGGAGGTGGGCAGTTTATTATGTGGACACCTGCTGCCCCCTCTCTCCTGCCCCGTGGGAGCGAGGCCACGGAGATTGGTATGGCATCTGTGCGAGGCTGCCGGCCACTGTCGGGGCCTCAGTTGTGGCTGTGCTGCCACAGAGCAGAAGCCCCGTAACAGGCCCTGTGACCAGGCGAAGTGCAGGAGCACAGCCGGAAAGAAAGGCCACGCCGCTTGTATTATCTTGCAGGACCTCTTCAAGGCTAGAAACATGAGTGTGGACGTGATCTCTAACAGGGGGGAAAGCAGGCACTTTTCTCTAATCATTTAACCCAGAGCCCTGGCGTCTCCACTGCCGGGTGTTGCACAGAGCAGACACGGGAAGAAATGGGCACCATGGCGCTTACGGGGCAGCACCAGCGAGGCCCTGGCCCAGCTGTGCTGATTACGGCGCAGTTGCCTCCTGCAGTTGGATTTCTGCACTGTGATTGGCTCATGAAGCAGAGGCAGTGGGGGCTGGCTGCCATCCCAGCGGGCTCATCGTTTGCACTTTCTGATGAGGCTCTGCCGGCTTACTGACTTCCAGCTGGTCAGTGACTGGTCTGCTCTGGCCGACTCCAAGCCAAGGAGTTTTTGAAACATGCCCTTGGGCCACCGCAGGGCACCCTTTCCCAGCGGTGGTTCCGGCCATCACAGTGCCTCAGTGTCCGCTTCCCAGGCCCTGGGGCTCGGCTCTCATCTCCGTTTCCCCCTCTCCCCCTGCAGGGGGATGCGGGCGTCACTGGCCGGAAGATTATCGTGGACACCTATGGCGGCTGGGGGGCGCACGGTGGCGGGGCCTTCTCCGGGAAGGACTACACCAAGGTGGACCGCTCGGCGGCTTACGCTGCCCGCTGGGTGGCTAAGTCCCTGGTGAAAGCAGGGCTGTGCCGGAGAGTGCTTGTGCAGGTGGGTCCCCGCGCCCCCGGCCCAGCTCTGGCCACAGGATGCGGCTCTGGGGGTCGTGTGGGGCACTGTGGCCAGGACCCTGAAGCCCGGGGAGAGGACAGAACCTCAGGGAGAGGGCCATGTACAGAGCCTGTCACCCCGAGGACGGCAGGGCTACTGGGCAGACGGTGCGGGGAGCGTGTGGGGCGAGAGGAGCCTGGTGCGTGGTTCCAGCTGCCCTTCCTGAGGACGTGGGGTTTCTGTGGGGGGCAGAGCCCTGCCACCGGCTTTGGTGCCTGACCCTCGTCTCCCCCGGAAGGTTTCCTACGCCATCGGTGTGGCCGCGCCACTGTCCATTTCCATCTTCACCTACGGAACCTCAAAGAAGACCGAGAGAGAGCTGCTGGACGTGGTGAACAAGAACTTCGACCTCCGGCCTGGCGTCATCGTCAGGTGAGTCCACTGCCCTGCGCTCGTGGGCAGGACAGCTCAGCTCAGCGGGAAGGGAAGCAGGAGGAAGGACGTGCAGCCCCAGAAGCGGGGGGTCTTCGAGCCCTGGGCCCAGCACATGCACACCCAGGAGCAGGGTGTCTGGTGCTCAGGTTGAGGGGCCCTGTGAGATCCTGCGGGCCCAGCGGAGGCCAACTCCAGGTGGGAGGCCTCAGGAAAGGAAGAGGCTGAGTGGCTAAGGATTCAGGCAGCAAGTCTAGTCCCATCTGTCCTCACTTCTAATGCCATCCTTGCTTTCTAGAGCGTGCTAACTTGGCGTTGGTCTGGGCCAGGTCAGTGGGGTGCAGAGGAGAAAGGCACCGCGGGGCTAGAGTGCACTCCTGGCCCCTGATCAGGGTTTCCTGAGCCTCTGAGCTGCTTCCCAGGGGCCAGTGACAGTGACAGCCACCCACAGACACGGTGTCGTGTAGACAGGACATTTAGGGGAAATGGCCTGAGTTGTGACACTCCTCACAAAGACTGCGCTAGGCTGCTACTCCTGCGCCTGAAATTTGGAGAGAGACTCTGTTTCCATCCCACTGAAATGACCCTTTCTTCTGCGGGCCTCGCAGGGACTTGGATTTGAAGAAGC
>NW_005878614.1:0-7558 GCF_000147115.1 Myotis lucifugus | reverse complement strand
CTTGAAGAAAGGTGTCCCTGCCGAAAGCGCAACACCCTTTCTGTCATAGTCTGTGTTCCACCAAAGATCTGAAAATGCAAAGCTTTATAGGATAAACTCAGTCAATTTTTTCTAGAATCTAGTTTTCAGGGATGTAAAAACGTATACTCTAATTTTAAACATTTCAAAATACAACTTAGTTTCTTAGTTGCCAAATATTACATACGGGTCATTTATTTCGCAAATGCATGTTTTGCTGCTAAATATATAAGAAGAGATCTTTATTTCCACCTGCTTTCACGCATCAGGGGCAGAGTGTCACATCTGGTAGGTGCTCGGATGTGCATCCTGAACTATCCTCTGGCCTTATTGCAGGGTTAAGCTAGCTCTCCACTCAGTGCAGCATAAATTAAAACAGCATACACAGCATAAATGAAATCTAGGTTATAAGGAATAAGTCTATCAAAAGGAGAATAACAAAAGAACACATTTCAACATGAGAAAGGAGCTTCTCAACACTGAACACCTCTACTGGTGGGAGAAGTGGCATTAGCTGTCCACCGTGCAACGAAGACCCCACTCAGACACCGTCCTCAATTTCCTAAGATTGCAAATTCCTAAGATTGCAAAAATACAAACTCTACTTTCATGCATATGACTGGTGTGGCAACAAGGTCAAGTTACATTTCCAGAACTTTAAAAATCAGTTAGTGAATGAGTGCGTTTGAAGGACTTGACTTAAAAGATTTTCCGTGGGGGCTGTATAGATAAGACTGGTGGTAAAGCCACATCAGCCAGGCTTGAACTCTGCCCCTCTCCCCACTCTATAACTGTGCCATTCTAGGTAAATTACCTAATCTCTGTGCCCAGCCACTTCCCCCTAGTTTTCTCATCTTTAAAATGGGGACATTGTAAAGTTGTTCTTAGGGTTGTAGAGCAGATTCAATAAATAATAGACCAAGAATTTACAGAAATGTAATTAAAATGATTTACCACTGCTATTATTATGATTGCATTTATATTATTTTATTAATAGTATTCATTTGACCTAAGAATGCTTGGAAATGATTTTTAGAAATCTCATCTTAATGGCTTAGTTGTGATTTTGATGAAATATCTCGCCACCTAAAAGGGTGATTGGTAAGAGAGGTTTATAAACTGACTGGAGTTATTAGTATAGCCACTTTAATTTATGAATACACTGTTTTTATTTCTTTATTCAAGTAGCATAAAATAGTATATATTTTAAAGCAAAACAAAAGGATAAATATATGCAAAAGGATAAATATGTGCACTTCATTCACGCACGTGTGTGTGTGGTGGGGGGGGGGCTTCAGATGTGCAAAGAATCACTGAAATTTGATTGATCTGAAATAATACAATATTTGACATGGAATGGAATTTATAGGTTACCGTAAACTTCACCTCGTGGATAACTTCTTGAACTGGAGTTGGTAACACTGTTCTAATTCTGGTTTTATTATAGAACAATATGGGCAAATGGAGCAAATTTCTCAACTTTTATCTACCTCCTTGTATGCAAATTGCACAACTTATGTGAAGATATGTTTTCATTAAGAAATTATAAGACACTAGAGGCCCAGTGCATGAAATTCGTGCGGGGGGGGGGGGGTCCCTTAGCCCAGCCTGCACCCTCTCCAATCTGGGACACCTCGGGGGGTGTCCGACTGCCGGTTTAGGCTCAATCCCTGCAGGATCAGGCCTAAACTGGCAGTCAGACATCCCTCTCACAATCCGGGACTGCTGGCTCCTAACCACTTGCCTGCCTGCCTGCCTGATTGCCCCTAACCACTCTGCCTGCCAGCCTAATAGCCCCCTAACTGCTCCCCTGCTGTCCTGATTGACGTGTAACTGCTCCCCTGCCAGCATGATCATCCCCAACTGCCCTCCCCTGCCAGCCTGATCGCCTCCAACTGCCCTCCTCTATGGGGCTGATGGGACTGGGGCACTCCGGCTGGATGAGGCTGGATGCTGCGGGGACTGGGTGAGGTGGTACTGAGGGGGCTGGGGGACTCTGGCTGGATGAGGTGCGTGGCGCCTGCCGCCCCCCAGCAGGACTGAGGGGACTGGGGGACTCCAGCTGAATGAGGCGTGCGGTGCCTGCCACCCCCGGCGGGGCTGAGAAGACTGGGCGCCACCATCTTGTGGCTGTGGGCACTGCCATCTTCTGAGGGCGTGACGGTCAATTAGAATATTCTCTCTTTATTAGATAGTATAGGGTTCTGGATCAGTAGATAAGGGCTCTTAGAATGGTTAGCATCAGATATTTAAATATGCAAACTCCCTTTAGAAAAGGCACTTTTCTAAGCCCTGCTATCTATAATAATAAAACCATCATATGCTTATTAAACCGGACATCCTTCCGGACATCCTTTTGGACAACCTTCTGGACGAAGCCGGGGCTGCAAGGGAAGCCCGGTTTCCAGGTGCCAGAGGGAAGCCGGTGCCAGCAGCCAGGGGAAGGAAGGCCTACTCTTGCACAAATTTTGTCATCAGGGCTCTAGTCCTATATAATAAAAGCCTAATATGCAAATCGACCAAACAGCGGAACAACATGTGGAATGACTGGTCACTATGATGCGCACTGACCTCCAAGGGGCAGATGCTCAATGCAGGAGCTGTCCCCAGCCTGCAGGCCCCAGGCCTGCCAAGGCAGGTGCCAGTGGGGGCCCCCGATTATCCCGCTGGTCACCCTGCAGAGGGAGGTGACTGGTGGTGGTGGCGGTGGTGGAGGGAGGGGCCAGCTGGCCAGCAGGCGGTGCCAGACTGGCCAAGGTGGGTGCCAATGGGGGCCCCCCAATCACCCCACTGATCAGCCCTGATCACCAGCCAAGCCTAGGGACCCTACCTGTGCATTAATTTCATGCACCAGACCTCTAGTTTTGATATAAAGAGATATTCACTTAAATCAGTGGTTGTCAACAGGGGATGATTTTGACCAACAGGAGGCATCTGGCACCATCTGGAGACACTGTAGTCATCACTATTAGGGGGCAGGGGGCTCTTGGGATCTAGGTGTTAGAGGGTAAGGGACTGTTGAATATCCCCAGTGCACAGGGAAGCCCCCCCACAGAGTGTCAGGTGCTGGAGATTGTCCATCCTCCAGCTTCCCCTTCCACACTTGTCCTTCCCTCCTCTCATTCACTGCAGCACAGCCTGCTAATGTGAGGGGTGAGCAACCCATGGGGCTGTACGGAAACTGTGAATGTGAAGGATTTTAACAAGGGCAATGACCCGATGAAGCACAAAGGGAGTAAAGGTTTGAGAGGCAGTATGATCTTGGAACTGGAGACCACAGTAGAAAGGGTGAGTCCACTATACTCTGTCCCTCTTCTATCACTGATACATGAAGGAACAAAGCCAAAATAAGATTTTAGTACAGATTCCGGGTCATCAGGCCAGAAACAAGGGTGAAGGTTAGAAAGTCCAGGGTTATGGATTCCTGTACTTAGCGTGAGTTCTCCATTGCCCAAAAAGTAAGGGGCTACAGGAATATAAAAAACCTACTTAAATCAGACTAGAAAACAAAAATTCATAGATACAGAACGGTATGGTAGTTACCAGAGGGAAGGGCATTGTGGGGTGTAGTAAAGGGTAAAGGAGGTTGAATATATAGTGGTGGCCTAAGCGGGCCTAAGCCATCAGTTGTACATCCCCTGAGGGCTCCCAGACTGTGAGAGAGTGCAGGCCGGGCTGAGGGGATCCCCCCCCAGTGCACGAATTTTGTGCACCAGGCCTCTAGTAGCAAATAAAGCACAATCCACTTACACCTAACACAATGGCTAAAACCCTAAACACTGAGAACACCAAATGCTGGTGATGATGTGAAGCAACAGGAACTGTCAATACATTGCCAATGGGAATGTAATCAACTTCAGCCACTTTGATAGTTTCTTACAACCTAAATATATCCTGATTATATGATCCAATGACTATACTCTTGGTATTCACCCAAGTGAACTGAAAATTATGTCCACATGAAAATCGGCACACAAATGCTTCTAGCACCTTTATTCATATTTGCCAAGACTTGGAAGCCACCAAGATGTCCATCAGTAAGTGAGTGGATACATAAACTGTGGTAAACCCAGAAAATGGCATATCATTCAGTGATATAAGAAGTCATCAAGCCATGGAAGAACCTTGCATTCATATTGCCAAGTCCTCAAAGGCCACACACTATGTGATTCCAACAATAAGACATTCTAGCAAAGGAAGCACCATGGAGACAGCAAAAGAGCTGTGTCTGCCAGGAGCTCGAGGGAAGGAGGGAAGGAGTGATGAATGGGTTAAAAACAGAGGGTTTTTAGGGCAATAAAACTATTCTGTATGATACCATATTAATGGGCGTATGCCAGACATTTGTCACAATACGTAGAATGTACAACACAAAGAGTAAACTCTAATGTAAATTATATAGGAGGGGAGAGGAGAAGGGGATACACAGGAACTCTCTGTCCTTCCCATGTAATTATTCTGTAAACCTAAAGCCACTCTAAAAGTAAAGTCTATTCATCTAAAACGAACTTGAAGAAGTTGTCGTAAGGGAATCCTTGACTTCGGTTCACGGGTCAAGGGCAGGGGGATTTTCCTAGAAGCCCCACAACTGATGTCTTCTTACTTCCCGTTTGTAAGTGCTGGGTCAACTGTCAGACGCTGTGTCTGGCCAGGAGAGTGGAAATGCCAGGGTTGATTTCAATGAAGCAGAATTCTCTTGGGTGTGGAGGGGGCCCAGGGCTCCGGCAGCTCTGTATGTAACCAGCTGTGTCTGCCGCACATCGGGATATCTCAATGTATGTGTCTTACTTTGTTAACCACATCTCACCACCCGGCACCCAGGGCATCTACTTAAGAGATGGAGATTTACCAGATCATAAGGTGGCTCCATGACCACCTGGATCTCAGTAACCACTGTAGGCATTCCAGGGACTGGCCAGTTGGAATGATAAAAATAGAGAGGTTAATAGAGGAAATACATATAACATTTCCCTCTACTCTTTAGATAATTGTGTGAAGACATGAGGACGGAAATCAAAGGCCACCTTCTAAAAATACTGTGGAAAGTCCTCTCCCTGATCAGAGAGCATTGGGAACATGGGCCTGTCTACGCTCCCAGGCAGCGCACTGGTGCAACAGAGAGAAATTCTTCGAACAAAGGTGGGCATCTGTTCAGGAACATTCAGTGAGCTGAACGAGAAGGAAAGGAAAGGCATCAGCAAGCTCATGATCTGATTTACTCCAGTCCAATCACATGACCGGGTGATGTCTGTGCGGGCAGCTACTCGAAGCCTCCTTCTCCCACCTCAAATTCTAGAAACTGACTGAAAACGCATAACAATGGTGGCTCCGTAATTTTAGTGAAAATAATAAATGTGTTCACTCTTCAGTCCCAGGAAGGAAACCGGAGCCTGGAGACCCAGAGGAGTCAGGGCCCTCGTTCACCACCTGGACTGAAACGGGAGCGGCACCCAGGGTTCCTAACGGCTGTCTACACGGTCAGTGACCCCCGAGTACAGAGCTGGGCGATGAGAGCGGATCGATTGAAGGGCAGGTTCTTGAGGGGCCGCCATCGGGGCAGCTTGACCCTCTGGGGACCCTTGGAGAAGCCACACTGACTGTGTCATGGATTTACTCACTAGAGAATAAAGCTTGGAGGACAGTTGCTTTTGCCTCGTGCCCCAGTGGTTACAGGGCCCTATGTCCTTTCTACCGCGAAGCTGCACACGAGTGACTACCGGGCCCATTCCCATGGGCATCCCGCACCACAGCCCGGAGCAGGCCTGGTTCTCAAGGCGAGAGACGGAAGGTGCATTTCAGACACGGGCCCGTGTGCCAGCCGGTTGCCGCAGCAATGATGGAACCAGCACGGGCAGAACAGAGCCCGGGGGACACGCAGCGCTCCCCGCAGGAAGCGGGGCAGTGATTGCTTTCCTACTGCGATGCAAAACCTGCTGCGCGCAGAGTGAATGAACACAGCACCCGTTTGCGAGCTTCTCGCTCTGCAGGTGAGACGCCCACACGGGCTGGACTGGGTTCTGTGATTGGGTCTTCCAAGCTGTCAGCCCAGTTGGTTTCCAATCCGGGAAGAATCTGCTGGAAGCTCATTCAAGTTGTTGGTAGAATTCAGTTCATTGTGGCTGCAGGATTGAGGCCTAGTCTCGGTTGGAGTCACACGGGAATGTGTGTTCCCAATATGACCTTCCTAAAGGCCACTCTGATAGACAGCACCCCTCACCTTCCAGAGCCTTCCCTTCTGCCCCCCTTAGGTAAGAGCCCTATGGAGCTTACCCAAACTCGAGCTCTTTGGTTTGAATTGATCAATCTGGCCTCAGCCCAGGAACCCCACAGCACCTACTTAAGGCATGTACCCCACATTCTGCCTTTCTCTCTGGCTGTACCCCACCGTGACTGCCTGTCTGACCCCTTGGGGTGTGAGGTGTGCCATGCACTTCCTCCAGGACCTGTGAGTAATAACCCTCTCTCCCTAGATTTCTTTCTCCCTTGACTTCTTTTATGATCTTTTGTTAACCACGTCTCACCATCCGGCACCCAGGGCATCGCCTGAACAGACATAGATTTAGCAAATCATAGCGCTGCTCCATGACCACCTCTATCCCACAACAGAGGACCTCCCTCTCGTCAAATTCCTCTCGGGTTTCTAATCTCTGCTTCTGCTTCTGCCGCCAGCTGAGACCTTTCTACGCACCCAGAGTCTCTCTCTATTTAAGATCAACTGATTCACAGGTTTAATTACATCTGCGAATACTCTTTTGCCATGAAACAATCGTGGAATAGATACAAAAGGGTTAAGGTCATGGAGACCGTTGAAAAATTTGTCCCCCCAATGTGGGCAGGAGGGTCTCACACTCACACACCTACGCGCTTCCCAGAGAGCTTGCAGGGCACCATGACACAAACAGAAACTAAGAGTTTCTCCAGGTAACAAACCAGATTATCAAAAAGGAAGGAAAACCATCTGAGCTTCAAATTTCTCACAGTGTCATCGGCTACTTCAAGATGATGGAGAAATGCTTACCAATCTCAGAAGAAAAATAATTTTGAATATAGGCCTCCATACCCAAATATATATGAAGGCCAAGGAAACAACATGAACTCAGAATATTTTTTAAAGATAAAACTGTATTAATGTTTATTGCATGTAATATTATTATATGTAAGATCATTTTTCTTGAATAATTAGTGTTTATTGCATGGAACATTATCATATTTAAACTTGTTTCTCTTGAGATACTAATGTTTATTGCATGTAACATTATTATATTTAGGATCGCTTTTCTTGAAATATTAATGTTTACTGCATATAACATTATTATATCTAAAATAGTTTTTCTTGAAATAAAATAAGTCTGGAAAAAAGTAAATAAATAAATACATAAAACAGAAAAGAAAAAAACAAACTAGAGAAAGAAGTTGGATTTCAGAAGCAGTGAAAGGGGGAAAAGAAGTAAAACTCATTGTTACTTCTCAATAACCTGATTATAGAAGGTTAATGATCTGGAACTAAAATCCCAGATAAAATTAATACTTATTATTTCTA